>NC_039257.1:22993071-23293071 GCF_003368295.1 Carassius auratus | reverse complement strand
TAGGCTGCGTTTGAAACTGCATAACCTTTAAATAGGCACTTAATTTTAATAAGTACTAACTTAACGAGCGCTAAAAGAGTACATACTCTACAGCCTGAATTCGTATATAGGCATGTATGAGTTATGAATGCAATTTGGATATCATCATCGCTATGTTGATCATGTGACCTATGAAGTTAAATCAAGCGCAAAAATATGAGTGACAGGTTAATTCATTTATAAGTATCTTGATAAGGATGAAACCTTTCCCATGTTGTGTTCTTGTTGAAGAAGCAGCTGCATTTTTATTTTGTGATTGTAGTATAGCAAATAATTTAAGTTTTTTATTTTTAACTCCACTAATGTGATCAAGTTTGATCCTTAATGTTTTTTTTTTTTTTTTTTTTTTTCATTTCAAAGACCCAAAATCGTTCTCTTGAATATTTTGTTAATTATTTTATGTGCAAAATGAAGAGCAACAATTCTGAGTATGGGTTACCATACTTGGCAAATGTCACGACTTTAACTTTCTTTTGTTTCAGGTTTTCGCCTTTTGTGACCCTTTCCTTGCAGGTTCTGCTCCACCACAAAAGATCTGCAGCTAATACACAGAAATCAAGAATAAGAAAAGTGCTGTAATAGTTGTTTACAATTACACTAATTAAAATAAACTGCAACTTAATTATGCATTACTTATTTTATTAATTTATGTACTCACACAAATCATTTGATGGCAGCATTCCTTCATCAGTCACTCAGCACCGAATAAACACACGTGTCTCATCTGTCCCTGTAACATCCAGACAAGAGTCAGTCTCCACTGTGATTAATCTGTGATATACTATATTTACATGTTGAGATAGTTGCTGATGTATCTTGCTTTTTATCCAACACAAATGTTTCTTAAATCATCAATATTGCAAATGGACCCTGTAGGCATGCTAGCAAAACCTCAAAAGAACATAATCTTTACGTTTAAGTTTGAGATACAACTCAGTGTGACATGACATATAGCGGAGTATAGTTACCCATACTCAGAATTCGTGCTTTGTAATTAACCCATCAAAAGTGCACACACACAGCAGTGAACACACATACACACACTGTGAACACACACCTGGAGCAGTGGGCAGCCATTTTTGCTGCGGCGCCCGGAGAGCAGTTGGGGGTTCAGTGCCATCAGCATATTAATGAAACAATACTACGTGTTTAGAAAACAGGGATCCCAGTGGTAGCATGTATAAAAGAGCAAGTAGGAGCAAGGATTGATCCCTGTGGAACACCACAGGAAAGGTGTACTACTGAAGTAGTATTTTTTCCAATACATACAGAAAACTTCCTACGATACCCTGAATGCCTACATAACTTTCCAATCTAGAAATTAAAATTTTATGATGAACCATTTAAAATGCTGAACTGAGATCTAAAAGAACCAAAGCAACAGCATTCCCATTATCACATTACAACATATTGTTTGTAACTTTCAATAACACAGATTTAGTACTATGTGATTTTCTATAACCTGGCTGAAAAGTTTTGTATACAGAATTTGAACTCAGAAAAGACTTTAGTTGAGTATCACTTTTTTCTACAAATATTTTTGAAATAAACAGGAGATTGGAAATTGGTGTAAAGTTACTTAGCATGGAAATATCAAAAATGGGTTTGAGTGACAGAAGCATGTTTTAGACAGTCAGGGACCGTACCAATACTCAGAAAGATATTGACAAAAGACAATTTTCTTAAAAAAAAAAAAAAAAAGAGAAGGAATACAATTATAAACGCAGGAGGTGGATTTTAAATGTGCAATAATATCTTTACAGGGTTGTAAGGAAATGTGATCAAACAGGTGACTGAGCGACTGGTTATTTCAGACAAGGGATTTGATGTCTGCAGAGACTGAGGTCTTGACAATTTTGTCTTATCAGCAAAGAAAGACACAGAGACACATCAGAGAAAACATTTACAGTAGGGTTTAAACATATATGTGTTCAAGCACTATTTAATGCATCATCATGCAAAATAAATAAAATACACGCTACTGAGGCTCCAACAAACCACTTTTGCCATGCCTTTTTATATCAGTCTGTTCTGTTAGTGTTTTATTGCGCGCGATGGCGCCAAAGTCCAACAAATGTTCTCGCGTACACTACTAGACAGTTTATTTAAAATGGTATATTCATCCAAATTAGCGCAGTAAAACCACTTTTTGTTTGCATAGGCCTACATATCTGTAAATAGATTTACCCGCACCTTTACATAAACTGATAACGTGAGGAATCAGTCGTTAAAAACGTTACACAGTGTCATGTTACTCATTACTTCTCTGATATTATTTCTCGTTCGAAGGTTTATGCACTTGATCTGTTGACCTGGACGAAAACACTGGGCATCCTGCTGATGGGATCGCTCTGTCTGCCTGCAACACTCTGAATACTCGGACTTTGCATTATTAATCCATCGTTACTAGCGCCTGAGAATGATTTTAAAACGATCTGCTGCAGGAACATGATCCACATCTGCTGATATGTGTGTGAGTGCTGAATAAACAGAGCCCTGCCCACCGCGCCGGAGTGGAGCAGACAGAGCAGGAGGACGCGCATCTACAGTCTGCATGAAGCAAGCTTTCGCTTTCGGCGAGGTTCGTGCTACACACTGCAGATTTTAGACCTGGATGCACTGATGAAGAAATGGCAGCGGAATCGACCCGGAGATTTACGAAAAGCCTCCTGAAGCCGGGAAGCGCAGCTGAGATTCGCCAGACCGCATCTAACGCTATGAGGAACGCTACTCTAACGGTAAGACAAGGACAGCGCGCGCTCCGGTTTATTTGGATGCTGTTCCGTGGTCGAACAAGATAATATTTTTTAATGATAGGCGTAAAGAGAATCGCACTGCGATTACCTTGTTCCTTAATAAAGGAAATATCTCTTTTGTCAAGCACATTGTATTTCGCATGCAGTGAGGTCACATGCCCGACTTGTTCTGCGGCGAACGACTGTGGAAGTTGTAAATGGACACGGATTGTGCTTGTGAATGATTGCGCTCTCTTGGCGGCGTTTGTCATATTTAAAATGTAGAACTCTTCCTCAAAAAAAAATCAGCTCGTTCGAATGACTTATTTTCGCGGGAAATGAGCCGCTGGCGGCGGCTTTACATGTTTGGTGACGTATGCCGCTCGTAGTAAAAACGCCGCAGAGGAATGTAGCGCAGCGGTCTCGAGCCCTGCGCCTCCCTCCTCAACACCGTCTCCTGATCTGACACACCCGCTTCAGGAGTCAATGAGCCGATCAGCTGAATCACGATTAAGATGACATGTGAAATGTGCAGTGTTTTCAGCACCGAGATAGAGGATGTGCGCTGTTGCCATTGGTAACGGTGACGTGGTTTGATGATAGGGCTACAGTAGTATTGATTTGTGGTAGTTCTAGCCTCATTCAGTAATGCATTTCTACAACTTTTAGGAGCATGTGATAGCAATTAAAGCATTTAACCATCCAGCAGCATTCCACAGCGTTTCTCGTTTATTTTTTTTGTGCACATGTGTATGTTTTGCATTGATCTCCCAAGCCCTTCTACATGTAGTGTGTTTAAATGTAACACTGCAAGGTCTGAGTGTAAAGGTGTCATTGCAGGGTAATTGCACACCATTATAGTATAATATTTTTTTCTATTACCACCTTCTGCCACATATTACTAACAAAACATATTTTTGACTGAATGTTATTTGTATTGCAATGTATCCCCTAAATGTTAAGATTCCAAACCATGTGTGGCCATTTTTAGTATTTAAGGTTACACTTGAAACAGCTACAAAACAGATGCATGGACTATGAATTGTAGTTACTGTATGTGAAGTGATCAGAGTAACAGAGTGAAAGGCAGGGCTCATGTGAAAAAGAGCAAGTACAGATTTAAAAAGCCACACTGATGGGAGGAAGAGAGACTCCATTTAGGCCTTGGGAAAGGCCTTTCCTAGCAATTAATGATCTGTTTGCCCATGGAGGCAGAGCTCACGTAGAGAGAAAGAGGAGAATTCAAGAGCATAACCTTGATCATGTATCTCAAACTATACCTGAGACATCAAAACTGGCCGATCAGCAGATTACAGCTGTGCTGACTGCACTAAAGGTACATATTAGAAGACAATAGGCTGAGATGTTCACTCTCGGTACGATTCTAAGGATGAGGGGTTTGACAAATGTCTTTGTTAATGTGCAACTCTTCCGTATAGGTTTGCAATAATTTGTGCAATATTAACAAGAAATTGGACTTCAAGTGACACTGACTGGCACAGTGTGTTGCTCTGTCCATTGTTTTGTTTTCTGGGTATGAATACGATGAGTGAAGATGTCACAGTCACAAGCTAACAAATGCAGTCAGAGAAGTAACAGATTGTTTTGCACAAGACACCAATGTTTCAAACTCAAAACTGAGTAGAGCATGTCTCTTTAATCAAACACACTTGTTTCAATTAATTATAGACTCTCAGACTCCATTGTTCCATTTATGCTCAAAACTATTGTTTTACATTTGCAAAACATCTGGACCACGCTCAAAGATCTTGTGTAAATGCCTAATTTAGAATTTGTAGTTGTATTTCTTTAGCCTTTAACCATTGCTGCTATTGCCAGTTCTCCAAGAGCCAGTAACATAAACCGTTTCAGTGTATTTCATGAAAAAATAAATAAATAATAATAAAGCTGTTGATGTAGCATATTATCATCATTATCAATGGTGGTTGGATCAGCATAGCCTTACTTTTCTCCAGCTAAACAGATAATCACAACAACAATATTTATCAGATATAGTTATCAGCATTATGTCACAAATGCTTTCAGTTGAACTTGGATTAAACTTGGAGTGTGTGATATTGACAAAAAAGAAAAAAAGAAAACAATCATTTTTTAGGGGATTTAGTCTATTACTATACTTAGACTAGCCTATATTTTGCTCAGTGTGCTAGTATATAGTTTAGTCTGTCTCCCAAATGTTTTCATATTCAACACATATTCCAATAGTGACAGAAATCAACTTTTTCCTAAAGGCGTCCCATTAAATCAATTTCCTGGTGCATTTTACATTTATATGGGGTTTTTCCCCTAGCCTTATTAAATGCATCACATTTTTTGTCTTACAATTAATCAAATTCAGTTAGAATGATAAGATACTATAGGGATACCAATCAAAGGAAACCAGTATCTAGAATTTAACAGATTTTTTACACTTTTAAAAACTGTTTTAAACGGATTAATGCATTTCAGAGAAGGCATGGATGCATTTACCATGCAGTTACAATTGCATAAATGAATAAGGCTATGGAGTTAATATTTTGTATATATCTTAAAATAGGTTTGTTTAGTTTTTTTACACTCTACTATACACTTTAGCCCTCTAGTGGTAAAAAAAACTTTTTTTTTTTTTTCATGGATTGGTGGTTAAGTATATCACAAGTATACATATTTTGAATGCAGCCACAGTCTTTAAAAGCGTCATATGATGTTGCTAAAATAACTTTATTATGTGTATTTGGTGAAATGAAATGTGTTTATACAGTATAAGATTCAAAAACCACATTATTTTCCACATGATGCATATTATTGTTTCTCCTCTATGCCCTGCTTTCTGAAATGAGTCGATTTTTACAAAGCTCATCAGTATGAAAAGTGAGATGTGCTCTGATTGGCCAGCTATCCAGTGCATTGTGATTGGCTGAATGCCTCAAGCGTGTGACAGAAATGTTACGCCCCTTAACATACGGTCATACCGTGTTCAGGCGCAATGAGACAAAAACAGGAAAACCCATTACAAACAAGGCATTTGTTGCATTCAGTGGGGACATAATTACAGATTATAATGACTTATACTGTGTTCTTAAGCGTTGCGTTGCACTGCATAAACATATAACTGTGTCTGCATTTGTGATTGGAGAAACGACAAACAACAAGCACTTCTCTGCACTCCTCAATACTCCTGTTTGAATCATCAGTGGCAAATCTTTTAAACATGTAAACGTACTTACAGAACAGGAATAACAGGAAACAGTCCTCCATAAAATGTGTTGCACACATCTGAATATTTTGGTTGAACTGTTCTGAACAGTGTTGTAAATTCAACTTAACCAACTTAACTGATTTCTAGTTGTGTCCTCTTTTGGATAAACAAAGTAGTTTCGCTTTCACAACGAAACACTGCGACTCCACAAAATGGCGCAGACAGCAACAGCGAGAATCAAAGGTTACACCTTTCTTTGCATGAACATTTGGGTAGCGTTATGCAAATATTCCCACATCATGCCATTTTTACAGTTCCTAATATTTTTTTGAGTTTCCTACAATAGGATTACATGCATGCAAGGTTAAAAAAAAAACTTTAGTTTTCTCAAAATATGCAAATGTGAAAGTAAATATATTTACTAAACCATAAGTTTAATATGTTATGTAAACTGCTTAAACAGTATAGTTTAAACTATAGTGTCTCTTAACTAATGCTTTGATCATTTTGCATGTCTCTCAGCTGACACATGGGGTCTCTCTTAACGAGCTGAAGATCTGATTCAGGTGTGTTAAATAAGGAAGACATAATTGTTTTCTCATGGGGATGTTAAGTGTTTTCAACATTTGCAGAGGTTCGATAGTGATTTTATTGCCGTCCTAACCCAGAATGACTGGGTTTTCCCCCCATGACCTATTCAAAAATCCCTGCCAAAAATACCTAAAGTTATTGACAAACACTGATGTTGTGTGATATTATAACTGCCACCCGAAACCACATCTCTGAGAAAACAAGAAGCGATCTGTTAAAATTTAACAGATTAAGTCCATTTTGACCACTGCTGTACACCGTATGATAACGGTTGAGCTTCGCTGTAATGCATTTCTAAAGATATACACTTTTAGTACTGAAATGCTGGAAGGTATTGACAAGAACAGTATTTCATTATATTTGAAATAAAATTATTATTATGACAGCAACCGGTTTGCAATACATTCTATATATTGAAATATAAACCAAGCAGCTTTGTTTACATTATGTAGGTTGCATTAACACATTTCTGCTTATCTCCACATTTTAATGACATGCATCATTTTGAGAGATTTAATGCAAGAAAGAAAGGTATTTCAACTACAGTGCACCTATTTTCCTATTTTTAAACAGGAGATTTAAATAATCAAATGCTTAGTAGAATGAATCTATCTATCTATCTATCTATCTATCTATCTATCTATCTATCTATCTATCTATCTATCTATAGATATATTTGTAGCATGGTAATGGATATGACAGGTCTGTTTTAACTGTCAGTTTAAATGAGTCAATTCAAAACACTTTGATTTTAATGAAACATTAGATTTTTACTGTTTTTAACTGCTCTTGCATTAAACATTTGGCAGGAATGACTCCCTCTGGAAAAAACAACAACAAGCCATTTCTAAACAAATGACATAAATGCTAAGAAGACACTTTAAGTGCTGCTTAGCGTCACATCTGCATTCTCCACTGCAGGCGGTTTGCAGATTTCTGGCCATGTGAGAAGTCAGAGGGCACACACTGAGCTTGTATTTAAGGCTTTGTTTTGGGAATGGAGGCCAATAGAGCACATAGCTGTGGGAATGAGAATGTTCCCTCTCTACCATAACATTCGCAGGAAGTCTAAATCTTTTGTCTTCAGTGTAGTGTCTACATTTTGTTTCTTTCTTTTCTCAGAATATTGTTCTTTGCTTTTCAAGACTTGTTAATTTTGCTCGATCTTGTTACATCCTTTGGTTCATCACTCTATACATTAACTTTATTCCTTTCTTTTGCTATTGGTAAGAGGAAGTCAAAGTCTGCTAGTTTGATCTGCACTCAGACGTCTTGCAGAAACTCTGCCCCCACTCTTGTCAGACTGTGGTATAATGAGAGCGAGGTCATCCTGGGTCACACCGGGGCGGGGAATTTCTCTAATTGCTCACTGCTAGTTAACTGCGATCAAGAGGATAATTCTGCTCTTGAATTGAAGAAAGCAGCTGCTCCAGCTATGCTATGCATACGTATTGAAGCACATACAGGTGCAGTCATAAGTTCCCAGGTGAAAAAATAGAACACTTCCATAATGTACTTGAAATGCTCTATTTTCATGCACTAATTTTGTAATTAATATACAAAAAAAAAAAAAAATTTAGTTCTTTGTTAAGATAAACTTAAGATTATCTATGTATACTCAACTGTGCTATCTTGGGACATCAGGAATATGAACTAAAATGTATTTTTAACATATTTTTAACAAATTTCGTTACCACTTGTAGTACACTTGAACCATCTTTCATACACGAGTACACTCAAGTGTACTACAAGTGGTGACAAAATACATTTTTTCAATACAGAGACAGTATGTTAAAAGCAGATTTGGCTCATATTCATGGCTTTCCAAAATAGCACAGTTAGTAATAAGTACATTTTATTTATAGAGCACATTTAAATTCAGCTTACACTGACCAAAGGGCTGTACAAAACGATCATAAAATTGTCACGGTTGGGTTTGGGAAAACACAAAGAGAGGGTAGATCCAAATGCAGGTAAGGGTTTTTATTTAAACAGAGGGGTAACTACAAAAATAAACAGTCATGAGAGACAAACGTAACCAAAAGAGGGAACCGGATGAAACGGGGAACTCGGAAGAATGAGAAGGTAGAGGAAGTCTCGGGGGAACGAGAGCATGAGACACATAGGGTAAGGACTCCATCATGACAACAGAGAAAGACAGCTCTATATAGGGAAACTAATGACAGAGTATTGTCAACACCTGTGCGATTCTAATTGGAGTGCAATTACTGTGAAGACACAACCAGACTAGCGGAATTAAAGTGCCTATGGTGAAGTGCCTAAGGGGAAGTGAGCTCACTAGGGAACACCCAGGAAAACAAAGACTGGCAGCGTGACATTACCCCCTCCCTACGGAGCAGCTACCAGATGCTCCACCTAAACCCAGGAAAACCCCAACAGAAAAAGAGGCAGGAGGGAGGTGGAACGGCGGCGGACCAGGGGGAGGGACGGAGGGACAGAAAACAGGGACAGGAGCAACCAGGAGAAATGGAAAGGTGCAACACAAAACAAGGAGTCCAGGAGGGAGGCGGACAGGTGGAGGCTCAGGGGGAGGGAAGGAGGGCCAGACTAAACTAAAAGGAACAGACAGAAACAGAACTCAAAAAACACAAAACATAAGTCCATGAAGGGCATGTTGAGGCGTCCACCAGGACGGAGCAGATGACCACCACATCTTTGTGGTCGAGGCCGGAGTCCACCAGGGCGGAGCGGAAGACCACCACGGCCTTGTGGTCAAAGTCAAAGCCCTCCAGGGCGGAGCGGAAGACCACCACGTCTTTGTGGTCGAGGCCGGAGTCCACCAGGGCGGAGCAGAAGACCACCACGTCCTCATGGTCACCGCCGGAGTCCCCCAGAGCGGAGCGGACGACCACCACGTCCTCGTGGTCACCGCCCGAGTCCCCCAGGGTGGAGTAGAAGACCACCACGGCCTTGTGGTCACCGCCTCGGGAACTGTATCGGGCACCGCCTCTGGAACAGCCTCGGGCACCGCCTCGGGAACAGCATCGGGCACCGCCTCGGGAACAGCATCGGGCACCGCCTCGGGAACAGCATCGGGCACCGCCTCGGGAACTGCATCGGGCACCGCCTCGGGAACAGCCTCGAGCACCGCCTCGGGAACAGCATCGAGCACCGCCTCGGGAACTGCATCGGGCACCGCCTCGGGAACAGCATCGGGCACCGCCTCGGGAACTGCATCGGGCACCGCCTCGGGAACTGCATCGGGCACCGCCTCGGGAACTGCATCGGGCACCGCCTCGGGAACAACGTCGAGCACCGCCTCGGGAACAGCATCGAGCACCGCCTCGGGAACTGCATCGGGCACCGCCTCGGGAACTGCATCGGGCACCGCCTCGGGAACTGCATCGGGAACTGCATCGGGCACCGCCTCGGGAACAACATCGAGCACCGCCTCGGGAACAGCATCGAGCACCGCCTCGGGAACTGCCTCGGGCACCGCCTCGGGAACAGCATCGGGCACCGCCTCGGGAACAGCATCGGGCACCGCCTCGGGAACTGCATCGGGCACCGCCTCGGGAACAACATCGAGCACCGCCTCGGGAACAACATCGAGCACCGCCTCGGGAACTGCATCGGGCACCGCCTCGGGAACTGCATCAGGAACTGCATCGGGCACCGCCTCGGGAACAACATCGGGCACCGCCTCGGGAACTGCATCGGGCCACCACGGGAACAACATCGAGCACCGCCTCGGGAACTGCATCGGGCACCGCCTCGGGAACTGCATCAGGAACTGCATCGGGCACCGCCTCGGGAACAACATCGAGCACCGCCTCGGGAACAGCATCGAGCACCGCCTCGGGAACAGCATCGAGCACCGCCTCGGGAACAGCATCGAGCACCGCCTCGGGAACAGCATCGGGCACCACCTCGGGAACTGCATCGGGCACCGCCTCGGGAACTGCATCGGGCACCGCCTCGGGAACAACATCGGGCACCGCCTCGGGAACAGCATCGGGCACCGCCTCGGGAACTGCATCGGGCACCGCCTCGGGAACTGCATCGGGCACCGCCTCGGGAACTGCATCGGGCACCGCCTCGGGAACTGCATCGGGCACCGCCTCGGGAACTGCATCGGGCACCGCCTCGGGAACAGCATCGGGCACCGCCTCGGGAACAACATCGAGCACCGCCTCGGGAACAACATCGAGCACCGCCTCGGGAACTGCATCGGGCACCGCCTCGGGAACTGCATCAGGAACTGCATCGGGCACCGCCTCGGGAACAACATCGAGCACCGCCTCGGGAACAGCATCGAGCACCGCCTCGGGAACAGCATCGAGCACCGCCTCGGGAACAGCATCGAGCACCGCCTCGGGAACAGCATCGGGCACCACCTCGGGAACTGCATCGGGCACCACCTCGGGAACTGCATCGGGCACCGCCTCGGGAACTGCATCGGGCACCGCCTCGGGAACAGCATCGGGCACCGCCTCGGGAACTGCATCGGGCACCGCCTCGGGAACTGCATCGGGCACCGCCTCGGGAACAACATCGGGCACCGCCTCGGGAACAGCATCGGGCACCGCCTCGGGAACTGCATCGGGCACCGCCTCGGGAACTGCATCGGGCACCGCCTCGGGAACTGCATCGGGCACCGCCTCGGGAACTGCATCGGGCACCGCCTCGGGAACTGCATCGGGCACCGCCTCGGGAACTGCATCGGGCACCGCCTCGGGAACAGCATCGGGCACCGCCTCGGGAACTGCATCGGGCACCGCCTCGGGAACTGCATCGGCCACCGCCTCGGGACCAGCATCGGGCCCCGCCTCGGGAACAGCATCGGGCACCGCCTCGGGAACAGCATCGGGCACCGCCTCGGGAACAGCATCGGGCTCCGCCTCGGGAACAGCATCGGGAACTGCATCGGGCACCGCCTCGGGAACTGCATCGGGCACCGCCTCGGGAACAGCCTCGGGCACCGCCTCGGGAACAGCCTCGGGCACCGCCTCGGGCATCGCCTCGGGAACTGCATCGGGCACCGCCTCGGGAACAACATCGAGCACCGCCTCGGGAACAGCATCGAGCACCGCCTCGGGAACAGCATCGGGCACCGCCTCGGGAACTGCATCGGGCACCGCCTCGGGAACAGCATCGGGCACCGCCTCGGGAACTGCATCGGGCACCGCCTCGGGAACTGCATCGGGCACCGCCTCGGGAACAGCATCGAGCACCGCCTCGGGAACTGCATCGGGCACCGCCTCGGGAACTGCATCGGGCACCGCCTCGGGAACTGCATCGGGCACCGCCTCGGGAACAGCCTCGGGCACCGCCTCGGGAACAGCATCGGGCACCGCCTCGGGAACTGCATCGGGCACCGCCTCGGGAACTGCATCGGGCACCGCCTCGGGAACAGCATCGGGCACCGCCTCGGGAACTGCATCGGGCACCGCCTCGGGAACTGCATCGGGCACCGCCTCGGGAACAACATCGAGCACCGCCTCGGGAACAACATCGGCCACCGCCTCGGGAACTGCATCGGGCACCGCCTCGGGAACTGCATCGGGCACCGCCTCGGGAACTGCATCGGGCACCGCCTCGGGAACAGCATCGGGCACCGCCTCGGGAACAGCATCGGGCACCGCCTCGGGAACTGCATCGGGCACCGCCTCGGGAACAGCATCGGTCACTGCCTCGGGAACAGCATCGGGCACCGCCTCGGGAACTGCATCGGGCACCGCCTCGGGAACAGCATCGGGCATTGCCTCGGCCTCTCGAACAGCATCGAGCACCTTCTCGGGAACAGCCTCGGCCTCGGAAACAGCATCGGGCACCGCCTCGGGAACTGCATCGGGCACCGCCTCGGAGACTGCATCGGGCACCGCCTCGGCCTCCGGAACATTAGCGGGCACCGCATCGGGAACGGCCTCGGCCACCGCCTCGGCCTCCGGAACAGCAGCGGGCACCGCATCGGGAACAGCCTCGGCCACCGCCTCCGGAACAGCAGCGGGCACCGCATCGGGAATGGCCTCATGGACGGCAGCCGCCCGCTCGGGAACGTTCTCCGGGTCCTGAGGAACAGTAGCTGCCTGTCTCCTCCTCCGTCCTCTACGATGGAGAGTCGGTGGCGTTGAGTCGGCCATCTTGTGCTGTGGTGCTGGGCTGGCGGCCATCTTGGGCTGTGGGGCTGGGCTGGTGGCCATCTTGGGTTGTGGGGCTGAGCTGGCAGCCTTGTCTGGAAACTCTGGTGTGGTTGTTGCATTCCACTGAGCACGATGGTGCAGGTAATTGGTAAACCCCCAAAAGTCCAGGATCTCTAACCCCTTCATCTCCCATTGAGGTAAAGGATCATCCAGGCAATTATTAAACCAATCCTTTAGTGCTGCATCATTGTAACCTAACCCGACTGCCAAAGTCCAAAACAATTGCGCCAGGCCACCCACCTCCCTTCCCTCTTGATGAAGGGTGGTTAAGTTCCGGAATCTCCCCCTCCGTTCCTCCATGGTGGCTGGGGAACCGATTCGAAATCTCACACCGCTGGATCTAGGCATGATGGAGTCCTTCTGTCACGGTTGGGTTTGGGAAAACACAAAGAGAGGGTAGATCCAAATGCAGGTAAGGGTTTTTATTTAAACAGAGGGGTAACTACAAAAATAAACAGTCATGAGAGACAAACGTAACCAAAAGAGGGAACCGGATGAAACGGGGAACTCGGAAGAATGAGAAGGTAGAGGAAGTCTCGGGGGAACGAGAGCATGAGACACATAGGGTAAGGACTCCATCATGACAACAGAGAAAGACAGCTCTATATAGGGAAACTAATGACAGAGTATTGTCAACACCTGTGCGATTCTAATTGGAGTGCAATTACTGTGAAGACACAACCAGACTAGCGGAATTAAAGTGCCTATGGTGAAGTGCCTAAGGGGAAGTGAGCTCACTAGGGAACACCCAGGAAAACAAAGACTGGCAGCGTGACAAAAATACAGTCAAGTATAAAATAGAAATACTAATTAAAATCCTAAATAACAATACCGATCCATAAATTAAAAATCAGGAAAGACCATAGAATAAACATGCGTTTTAAATTTGGACCGAAACAGACAGAGCACTCTCGATGTCAGGTGGCAACTGATTCATAACCGTGGAGTAGCTACTGCAAAGGCTCTGTCATCTTTAAATTTAAGTCGTGACCGTGGGGCGTATAAGAGAGCTTTATGAGCAGATCTGAGGGACTTAGGAGCAGAATTAAATGAATAAGATCAGAAATGTATAATGGGGCTTGTCCAATAAGTGCTTAAAAAAAAACAATCAAAAAATGATGAATTGGATTCTAAGGGAGACAGGAAGCCAGTGGAGCGAAGCTAAAATTGGAGTGATACGATCTCGTTTTAGGGGAAGTCGTGGCCTAGTGGTTAGAGAGTTTGACTCCTAACCCTAGGGTTGTGGGTTTGAATCTTGGGCTGGCAATACCATGACTTAGGTGCCCTTGAGCAAGGCATTGTGAACCCCAATCTGCTCCCCGGGTGCTGCAGCATAAATGGCTGCCCACTGCTCTGTGTGTTTGCACTTTGGATGGGTTAAATGCAGAGCACGAATTCTGAGTATGGGTCAACATACTTGGCTGAATGTCATGTCATTTTTTTTTTCACTCACTTTTTTTCATCATTTAACAATCTGGCCACTGCATTCTGGACCATTTGCAAACGAGCCAGTTAAGACTGGGGAAGACCTAGTTATAAGGAATTACAGTAGTCCAATCGTGCTGTGATAAATGTACGGATAACTTTTTCCAAGTTGATTTAAGTCTAGAAATGATTCTCAATTGATAATAGCGGTGTTTAACAACTGAGCTAATTTGCTTTTCAAGGCAAAGATATGAGTCCCAAATATACCTACATTTTTTGCATGTGATTTAACATATGGAGTAAGACTGTCTAAGCTACTAATAGAGTTTCTGGTTTTAGAGGGAGCAAAATAAATCACCTCAGTGTTTTGGTCAAGAAATTATTCACCATCCAGATTTTAATGAGAGTCAACAAGAGTGGATGGTCTTAAGTTTATCTTAAGAAGTGCTAAATAATAATTTTTAGTATGTTAAGTACACAGTAAATTCCTGAATGTTAAATTAACACTGTTCGGAGGATATATGGTCCCACTCTAAAAGAGTGTTAAAGTAACACTGAAGCAGTGTTAAAATTAGCTCTCTGGAGTCGATTAACACATATGTGTTATGAGGCGTTATCCTGAAAACCCCGAAAAGAACTTAAATTAAACTTTCAGTTTGCATCATACAGATAAGAGCAATACATCAATCGAATCTGTAAAGGGTCTACTTTTTTGTATACATACAAAATAACAATAAAACTTTGTGCATTTATAAAATAAAGATAACAAACAAGGTGTGCTGCCTGCAGTCTTGATCTGCGCTGATCTTCATTTACAAACATGTAATTAAAATGAACTTTAACTCAGTGAACACTCAACGAAGAGACATGAAAGAGATATCTTTAGAAAGCTTGATATGTCTACTTTTAAAACAGATATTCTGTGATAAAGTAATCCATATGAAAACAACGCGATGTCAGTTTTTCACGTCTCCCTTCATTATCTTCTAATGTGACCACGCCCCCGCGCTAAACGCACTATTCAGATTCTAATGTTTCACTGAAATACGTTGCTTGAATACGCCCGCACAACAGAAAACAACCCAGCCAGACTGTTCAAGTTTTTTTTAATTTACTGTTTGCTTCGCTATTAGGGCTGGGATAAACGATTATTTTTTAAACGATTGATCTAGCGATTATTTTTAATAACGGTCATAAGTCTTAACTGGCTCGTTTGCAAATGGTCCAGAATGCAGTGGCCAGATTGTTAAATGATGAAAAAAAGTGAGTGAAATAAAAAATGACATGACATTCAGCCAAGTATGTTGACCCATACTCAGAATTCGTGATACACAACTTGATGTCTAGCACTCAATAAAAATGGTCACCCAAAATACTTGTTTAGAGCAATTGAAAGAATACAGTAACCAAAGTAAACTTGAGGGCTTTAAGCTAATACAGAGAGTGCTTTTCCAAAAAAAAACAAAAACAATTAACAGTGGGAGCCAGCAGCCTGTCATAGAGAAAAAAAATATCCGAATGCTCCACGTGAAACTTTGGCATTCCGCCCTTTTTCTATCGTGTCTAAAGATTTTGGTTAATATGCACGAGGGAGAGAGAGAGAGAGAGAGAGCGAGCAAGACAGCGCTCGTGTAGTTTGAAGACTGTGAGTGCGTGAGCGTACGTGAAACTTTGGTGTTTTGCCTTTTTTCTATCGTGTTTAATGATTTTGATTAATATGCACAAGGGAGAGAGAGAGCAAGAAGCGCTCGTGTTATTTGAAAACTGTGAGTGTGCGCACGCAGCCGGGGCTCTCTCTCGTACGTGCCCTGTCAGGCACAGCGATCAAATAAGGCTTTGACAGCCGCCAAAAAAAAAGATCAATCCAGGAAAACCCCTGGATTGGTTATATAACGTTGGACAGAATGTTGATCCGGCCATCGCGTATATACAGCGCATATAAGGTAAACGTTTTTTAGAGTAATAAAAACAGGTCGACGAATCGATGCGTATATTTTGCGTCAACGTATTTTTTGCGTCGACGTCATCGATGACCTCGACGCGTTGTACCAGCCCTATTCGCGATGAGAGGAATGAGACATAATTCACCCCAAAAAGATGTGATGTGGATTACCTCAGGATTTGAGGTTTGGATTTCCTAAAAAAAAAGAATGAAGCGCTCTATTCAGCAGAGATCATAAACATGAGTAGGTCTCTCTCGCTCTCTCGCTCTCTTTCTCTCTTTATATGTATGCATGTATGCTACTATACCATTCAAAAGCTTGATGTAAATAATATAAATGTAACAACAAATGTAAATGTAACAAATGTAACAAACAATGTAGTTTTTTTCAATTTACCCCCCCCCCTGCAAAAAAAAAACAAACTTGAAAAATATCCTCTTCTTGTGTTCTTCTTAATGTTCTTTTCAACATTAATAATAATATTTTCTGAAGGATTGTGTGACTGGAGTAATGATGCGAAAAAATCAGTTTTGAAAGTCAGCTTTGAATGTTCATAATAAACTATTTATCTCCACTCGCAAGTGAATATTAAATTATGCTGTGGGATAAATAAATATATTCTAAATAAACTACAAACATAAAATGATATACAATAATTTTGTTCTCACATTCTTTCTTGTAACTCTTCCCTCTCAGTGACAGCTGACTGAGAGGCTCATTATGCAGCTCATTATGCGGCTCATTATGCAGGGCTTTGTCTTCTCAGGTGTAAATCACAATGATTTTCATGATAGTTGATGCCTCCTCGCATATGACTTTTACCAACAAAAAGTGTCTTAGAAAATGTAAATCAATATATTGAGTAAACAAGATGATTTTCACATAATTTAGAATGAATAGTTCTAGGCTACAAGCTCCAGTTCTCAAAAGTCCCGGGAACCAATGTTCTGTATGTGTTTCATTGTCTTATTCAAGTGATTTAACATTTTTAGTTTTTCACTAACCATGCATAACATTTTCAAAAAATAACATTCTCAAAAATACAATCATGTAAATACATGCATTTCACATATTATTATAGCCCAGTTTGTGCTGATTACAGTGAGAATAGACTGTACCCATTTAGATATTTATAAGAAACTGAAAAAAGCCAGGGCATGACAAAACTTCTCCAGGCCCCAAAAATACCCTATCAGAGGTAGGGTATTTCAGAGGGTTAATGATATAATTATGTGATCAATTAAGTGCTGATTGAGCATTAGTGATGAACACCTGCTATTAAAAAACAGAGTCACTGAAGAAAAGAGATACATAAGAATTACAACTGACTTCAGCCACAGCTTTAGATGAATCTACTGAAATAAAAGACATTAAATCTCTCAAGATCTCAGCAGAAGATCAAGCAGCATCACCAGTTTCATTCATTACTAACCAGTTTGAATTATTTGAAATTCATCTAAAATTTTCTTATCAAGAATTGACAGGGATTTAGAAATTAATTTAAAAGAATAAAATGTGAAGTCACAGTTATGGAGATAAGTGTTTGCTTTAGTTGTCTTCTTGACCCTTGACATTTTAACATCAGTTTATCTCTGGCTGTAACTGTTTATGAAACATGATTTATATGACAATTCAAGAGGAAATGTGATCATGTTACATGGGTAATTTTATGGCAATGGAGTTGTCATGAATAGTCTGATTCACTGATGTCATCAATGATGATGCATGAAAGTTCACTACTGATCACAACTACATTTTAAATAAACTATATGAAGAACTTTTGTTTATTATTACAGTTGTACCACTTGCATATGCAGACATCAAGAATCAGCATATGAATCTCAATAATGGTGACAATCATCTGTTTCATTCTGCATTGCATTGAGGGGGCACCAATCGTAACCCTTCCATGTAGGGCTGGACGATTAATCTAAAAGTAATCGAAACCGAAATTTATAACCTCTAACCGACGTAATTTTCCCATGTCGGTTATTTTGGTTTTTTAATCCTGTTCTTCCCCCTTAAAAGCATACTACCGCGTGTGTAGCCACATGACTCTGCCCCGTCCAGTCAGTGGCATAAAAGCAAAACAAGAGGTGAACGCCGGCCTTGCATCTTCACTAAACTTTGTCAGTTGTAGCGCTAAAAAAAATAAATAATAAATTTAAAGTGTCTGTTAAGGATACAGCTTTAAGGCCCGCCCCGGGTTTACTTCACATTCCGCGTTCTGTTCTGTCTCACAAAGCCTCATCCACACAGCTTTCAGAAGGAGGACGGGCTCGATGAGCAGTACCACTTCTGTCATCATCATCATTTGGCGTTTATCAGTGACAATATAAGTGTCATTGCATTATAATGTTTTTCTTAACCTATACAGTTGAAGCAACTAGATGCAGCGTTGCTGCGATGTTCAATCAAAATATCACGGAAAAAAGAGAATGTGAAGATCTTGTTTACATCAAAACTAAAACCAAGCCATTCACGCATTTTCTAAACAAGGGACGTCTTCTATTACCCTTGCACTCGCGTCTCACACAATAAAGTTGCATGTTTAGAAAGCCATGTAAAATTAAGGTGTGTTCAGTTTTTTTCAAAAACATTTCTTGAGACTTTATGGTGGGTTTTCCCTATCCTACTGCATCTCATGAAAAAATGAAAAATTTACTCTGTGTTATTGGCTTTCACCCCTTTGAATTAAACAATGAATGCACACATGGTGCTGTTTTGTTTATAGTTCTTTAAGCTACTTAATTATAATTGGTTTAAAAACATTATTTTACAGTCATATTTTCTTATGCTTTGAATAAACGTGCATTAGTAATATTTAGTATGTCTTGTGGCCTCAGAAGAGAAGCCAAAAGCTTTTCTTCGTCCTAACTAAAATTATGTATTTTAAATTCGAATATAATTCGAATTTGGATAATATTTAATTGCATTTATTAATTGAATTTAGTTTTTCAGCCATTTTGACAGCCCTATTTCGCACAGCTGCATTGTGTCATGAAATCTCATATAAACAGTAACTGTGAAGATCACGTGCACAGAGGAATGCAGAAACTAGTTGTCAGCGCTGTCCTGGTAATGTGTAATTGATCTTTATCTGATCTTTATTCATCTCTTACACCGAGCAATAATCTGTAAGAAATGTTACGAACATAGATAAAATAACTGCTGATATGATGCTATGATGTCAGATCGCTCTTTGAATAGGAAAAAATATCTCACCCTTAATAGTCAATCATATTTACAGTACAAACCTTGTCACTGAACTATGAGGGCAAAAAAAAAAAAAAAACTAAACAGAAACAATATAATCGTTCATTAATCGTAATTGAGGTAAAATGTTCAATTAATTGAGGTTTTGCTTTTAGGCCATAATCGTCCAGCCCTATTTCCATGGCTCCCATCATGCATTGTGACAAATTATCAGAATATTTTCTCACCACTGTTAGGATGCACATGCTGAAAAGTGCAGGAATCATAACCTCTTTATAACCCATTATTCAAAAAGTGACTTATGTCATAGTATCATAGAACTACAATAATTTGAAACTCAACAAACTTCAGGCGCATGAAATGGTTCTTTGCAAGCACGTACATGTGCTTTATAAACACTATTGTAACAGCCAAAGAAAAAATTATTTCAACTTAAAATTAAAGTCAAGGGTCAAGACACAACTAAAGCAAATACTATTCACCAAAACGGTAGGTAGAAAAAAAAAAAAAACTAAGCCTTAATTATTCTCAATAAAGAATTTCTGTTGTAGATACTCAAAAAAAAAAAAGTCTAACTGGTTAGTAATGTGTGAAGCTGGTGATGTTGTTTGAGGAGTTGTTTAATTATCTTCTGCTGAGATCTTTCAGTAGATTCATCTAAAGCTGTGTCTGAAGTCAGTTGTAATTCTTGTGTTTCTCTTTTCTTCAGTGATTCTGTTTGTTAACAGCAGCTGTTCATCACTAATGCTCAATCAGCACTCAATTAATCACATAATTATCTCAATAATTTTAAGTTATTTTAAGTATTATCTCAACTCTTTTAGAGTGTACCATATATCTTCCGAACAGTGTTAATTTAACACTCAGGATTTTACTGTGTACAAGACAAAATAATAGCTGAAATGGAAGAAAAAGAGTACCTGTGCTAAAGCTGTGTATCGTTAACTGGAAAAATTCATGATTTTATGTTTTGTGGTAGGTTTTCATGAATCTCTAGTTTGTTCTAAACAGTTAAACTGTCCACTGTTCTTCAAAAAAATCCTCCAGGTCCTGCACATGCTTTGGTTTTCCAGCATCTTCATATTTGAACCCATTCCAGCAGTGACTCAGTGCATTTGAGATACATTTTTTTTATTCTCCTTTTTTTTCCTTTTCATACTAAAGACAACAGAGGGACTCATACACCACTGTTAAATTGGTGAAGACATTCACTGATGCTCAAGAAGGCACTTTAAGAGCTGACAAATGCAGTCTGACTGAAATAATAACAAACATTTATTGTATGCTATATACCTATTTCATATATTGAGTAATAATTAAAAAATCTGTGAAAAAGCATGTGAGCGTTTACATTGAGGACCTTACAGATCATCCTTTAGCAGCAAAATCTCACACCAAATATAAGATTAAAAATAAAACGACACATTGAAGTTGCATGGTTTTTTTTTTTTTGGCTAGTTAAATTAATTTTGGTATACCAATCTCTAAAGAGTTCCTACCCGAAGGTCAACCAGGGATTTTTTTTATTTTGCGTATTTTGCCTCAAATACCCACTAACCCGAAACTTTGTGAAGTCATGTGGTGTATTAGAACCAATGAGAGTGATTAAAGGGTTCAGTTTTGATTTCTTCATCACAGTGATATCAACTTTACCCGTTGAGTCGTATGAATTAATTTAAAAGGTGGACAGTAGTCAAGTATTTTTACTTAACTCAAGTAAATTAAAAAAAGTTTAGTAAAAAGTAGTTTATCAGAGTGTTTTCTTTGGACAGCTTCACTACATTCCAAAGCACACTGTCATACTTATTACTGCACTATTTCATAAATTAAAGTTGTTGCTGTTGTTTTATCTTTAATATTTAAGAACATTAAAAAAATGAGTACTTTCTTTTACTCAAGTAAATATTTGAATGACTTTTACCAGAGTAATAGGAAGTATTAAATTTCTAATGTAAGTATTAAATGATATTGAATATGAAATGTAGTGCAGTAAAAAGTATAATATTATGCTTTGAATTTATTTTCTAAAGAAAAACACTCTGATAAATTACACTTCTAAAGTACTTTTACTGCAGAGTGAAAATACTTCACTACTGTCTGCCTCTGATCCTGATCATGCTACCTAGAAGATCATTCTGAAACTTTTCGACTAATATGGACTAATATGGACAAATTCTTTTAAATCGTTCTTCAAATTTGATTTAGTTAAATACTGACTACCCACCCACATTTCTAATGTGCTGTTTAGATAGAGATAATCTGCGAGTGATGTGTGGGGCGCTGCCTCAGATTTTTGAATGCCCTTGAGGATGTAATGCTGAGTTCAGGAGGGAATAATGCTGCACTCTCAGCATCTTTCTGTCCCGACTGTGCTTAATTTTCACTAAACCATGTCTTTTATTAGAACTGCACAACAGTATCTGTGTGCCCTCCAACACTATCAGCTCTGTAGTCATCACTCATTATGCATGCCCCTGCTGTAGAGACTGCAACAGACCTCATCTAACTAGAAACAATAAAATGCATGTGTCTGAAATGCCAGTACAATTCAGGTTGCAGATTCCATGATTCAAATTGCTTCAACACTTGATGCATTTTTAATTAATAATATTTTTATGCACCTGTATTGCATCTCTGGCAGTGGTACATACTGTACGTACATCTGATGATATTATAAAATCAATGTGAGGTGTTTGTTTTAAATTATTGTACATTGAAGAAGTTTCCATTGCAGTTTTGCTAAATATTCCTATTTCAAATTGTCTGTAAAACCACCTGATATGAGTGCAATGTTTTTTTTTCCGATATATGGGAGTTGTTGCGAATGAACTTGTTTCCATTGGGTGCATTTTCAACTCACGATTCATGATTTTGATTTCACGATTCGATTTCCTCACAATTTCCTTTTAACGAAATGAGATTAAAGACACCATACAATAAATGATGTGTTCTTTTAATAGGCTATTGCTGCTTGTTTCGTTGTGAAATTAAAATATAACAAAACTAAATTGAAATTTTACACTAAACCCCAAATCAAGTAGGCGAGTTACACAAATAAAATAAATCTCTTCATTTGAACAAACTAAGGCTTTATCTGTGAGATGCAACCACTGCATTTAATCATCATCCAAACAAAGATGTGCTGCATAGACTGCATTGACTGAAACAGGTGAACTAGACTAATTCCAGAACAGAACCTATAGAATTTTGCGCATATGTGACTGAATTAATCACTCCCCGAGACGACTCGTCCTTCCTGAGTCACATTAAAGATTCGTTCAAAATGAACAAATCATTCAAGAACAACCCATCACTATTATGTACACTACTTTCATGTGCATTGTTCTGAGGCAAGATGAAAATAAAATACCACTTAAACTTTTCTAAAGACAGTCGGTTCCCCTCAGACATACAGTCATATGAACTCCTACTCCAGGTGTATCGAGATTTATAGTTATTCATTTAGTAGAAAAGATTATCATTTGTTTTTTTTTGTTACCACCAGCAATGTAGCAATGTCGTAAATGTTTGGAGTAATCGTAACTGGCAACTGTTAAGAAAAATGTAATTTAAAAAAAAAACAATGCTTTGTTTTCATCGTTTCATGCTGTCTACCTAGACTACCTGGCCAGCTAACTAATTTGTGTGTCACACTCGATGCCTTCCTGTCTGTTTCTGAGCACACTTCTGCTCCGCTGGACTTGTGATGACCTAATCTGTAAGTCAAGGGCTGATTTTTGCTTCCAGTACACCCTTGGGTGTCACATAATGGGAAGGGCAGTCAGATATGCAGCAGTCAGTGAAGTTTCCTGATATTCAGCAAACTGGCAAAGGGGCAAATGCTCCAGTGAGCACAGCTAAGGGCACAACTCCAAGTGCCAGGCCGAGATTGGCAGAAGACATCCGGGAGAGCTAGACAGTGACCGCATCTAGTGATGTAAAGGCAGAGAGGTCTGAGAACAGTCTGAAACAAAGCCATGTGAGCAGACAACAACAACAACAATTAAAAGGGCAGACAGGAAATCAAAGACACAAGGTAAGCAGGATCACATCCCAGAAACATTCTGGAAAACAACACTACAGGAGTAAAGAAACACAGAAAGGGAGAACACAAAATACAAAGACAACTAGGAACACAGAGAACCAGATGATCATTTTGATTCTCCTAACAGTTTGCGTCGCTGAAGAACAGAAATCATTGGGAATCATTGTTGTATAGTACGTTGGGATCCATAGTGAAGAAAACTGGTCTGATGAACAGCTACCTCTTATTTACCCCTCATGGCCATGTGATATAAGGGCCTCCCATGGGTTACAGTTTTGCACCCACCGATTGAACCAATGCTTAGTGCAGTGCTAAAATAAAATTAACTTCATGAAAGTTTCATTTGATATAAAAAAGTAGATGATTAAATGGGCCTAAGAAAAAGACAGTAGAAAGTTGGACTCCATGTAACAGGACAGTGCCAAGTTAAACGGATGTTTGATTAGAAACGATATTATGAGCACTGAGCAATGGACACTCACAGATTCCTTGGTTCAGATGTTTATTAGAATAAAAAGATCTGAATGAGTCATTAGGTGCATTAAACTGCAGTGTGAAATACTCAAAATCCTGTCAGTTGTGAGAAAACATACTTATGGGTGAATGTTATATGGATTTGCTACATTAAAGCCACAGTTCACAGTTTTGTCTACTCCGTTTATCTCAGTCATCATGAAATTAGAATTCACTTTGTTTTCTAAATGCATGTTATAGATTTTATTTACACAGCAAAAAATCCAGAGTGAAATTAACTCTGCTGGGAGTACATGTGAGACCACACTCAAGAGTGTGAAAGTGTTAAAATAGGAGTGTTAAATTAACACTGAAGCTGATTTAAAGTTAATGAGATAATTAAGCGATTAATTGAGTGATGATTGACCATTATTGATGAGACCTGATGTTAACATGCAGAATCAACAAAGATGAAAATCACTATTTTTATGTCACCATTATAGTGGTCAGGGTTTGGTTTAGTTGGGCTCTTGAGCCTTACAAGTTTAAAGTGAGATTTGGTTTGGGTGTTACAACTGAATTGTAACAAACAGACAATAAAAAAATTAAACATGGCATTTTACCTGAATCACCAAAAATCAACTAAGGCCTAAACAGATTTGATTGACCTCATTGATTATAACAACCCTTTGATTGTACAGTACGAGCTAATTAAAAAGATTTCTTGAAAGTTGTTCTGATAATAAAAAAAGCTTGTTTTAGGCACAGACATACATCAAAGATTAGTGTAGGAATCTCAAAAACGGTGACAAACCGCATATTCAGAAAAAGAGAACAACTCTGAACATTACAAAACAAACTACTAAAAGTAACATATACAAAAACAAAAATAGAATAGTAAGAACAAAGGAAATTACTGAAACAATTCTGCTAATAATTTATTCATGCCGCAATGCATCATGGGAGTCATGGATGAATTTTGATAGGTGGCACCCAGAATGCACTGCAACATGCTTTTTGGATTTTCACCATTGTTGAGATTCACAGGTTGATTCTTGATGTTTGCATGTCTAACTAAAAGACTCCTTTTGAAAGATTTTTGAGCAAACAACTTTTATGAAATTCCTCAGGTTGTATTTAAAATGCTGGAAATACGTTGTTGAAGAAACACAGTGCTGCAATAATCAACAATGTAACTTTAACTCGGCAATACACGAACAACAATAGTCTTTGCTTGTCCATCAGTTTTATAACTATGTTATAATTGACAATTAAAATCTGACTTTAGCCCAACTAAAGCAAACACTGACCACTATAATGGTGACACCATTAAAATAGTGATTTTCGTCTTTGTTGATTCTGCATGTTAACATCAGGACTCGTCAATAATGGTCAATCATCACTCAATTAATCACTTAATTATCTAATTAACTTTAACTCAGCTTCAGTGTTAATTTAAAACTCCTATTTTAACACTTTCACACTCTTGAGTGTGGTCTCACATGTACTCCCAGCAAAGTTAATTTCACTCGGATTTTTTTGCTGTGTATTAATGATACACAATATTAGATTTTTGCCGATATCCAATATGTTGATATATATTTCTCCTGTGGAGAAACTATAGACAAATTATTTTTAGTTTTGGCAAGTTTTTACAAAAACGTATTTGTTAGAATTACGTAAACCATAAATGACGTTATTTTATAATTACAGTACATTGAAAGCTTTGAAAATAATTATAAATCAACTTTATACATGTAATTTGCTCCATTTTATTTCTTTCAGAAAGATGCAGTGGTAACCTTAAAGTATTATTTTATTATTTTAAGATTTGTCATTTGTAGATGGTCTAAGGCAAGAGTTAGATGCGCTCCTCCGCTATTAATGAGAGGAACGTCTGTACTTCCTTTTTACTTTAAGTATTAGTGTTCGATAAGTGTAGTGTATATAAATATAAATAGTGTAGTGTGTTCACAGTTATTATCAGCTGTTCATAAGATGGACTGCCTGAAGATTGCCTGAAAAACTGGTCTTTAATACAATTTTTTAGACATTTTAAAGATGATATACATATCTTGAGTGATTTATGTACCATTTAATTGACAGTAGTGGTTAACCTGCAACATGGGCAACATGTTGCAATTCACATGCGAACGGTCAGCACTGGAGTGACTTCACTTGCTGTGCACTTTGTTATCGCAGAGCGTGCTCATTGGGAAAGCCCAGGAAACATTTATATCTTTTTGTCAGTACCGGATAGGAACAATTACAATGCTATGAACAAAGTAATTTTTAAAGTTACAGAAGTACAAATTAGTCTCTGCGGTGACAATGGTTAAGGAACGGGAAGAAAGGAGTCAAGCAAATGCCTGTAGAGGTGGCTCAGGGGTTTACAGGGTTCTTAATTGACGGTTTAGTGCGGTTAAAGTGAAAATGTTTGAGGTTTCTGTAACTTCCTTGCTTGTCATTCCAGATTATACAGCTACTTATATAAGCAAACAAAAGGGAAGATGGCTGCTGATGCTGCTGTTTTAGCTAATGAGTTCCCAGAAAAGAGCTTTGAAGGATTTCTCTCAGGACAATTTGGAAGTATTGACCAGGGCTGAATTCTACTTCTCTACTATCTCACTAGACTTAGACCTTTAGGAAAGTCAGACCTGTGTGTTTGACACAATATGTGCTTAATGTGTTCAATGTGCTTCACTTATGAGCTTGTGCTCAGCTGATGTGAATATTGAATTTCAAGTATTTTCCACTCGCAAGGAGTCAAAAACTAAAGCATGGTCAGGGTACCTCCAGGCATCGCTAAAATTAACTACATTTTGCATTGTTTCCAGTTGCTTGCCTTATGCATCAAGATGCATTTAATTATTTGCATGCATTTCTCAAATTATAAATTGTTAATTTATCCTTTTTTTTAAACCCAATCTTACCCTAAACCAGGGATCTCCAGCCCTGCTCCTGGAGAGCTACCGTCCTGCAGACTTCAGTTCCCACCCTGCTCCAACAGCCTGTCTGTCGTTATCAAGTAGACCTGAACACATTGATTAGCTGGTTCAGGTGTGTTTGATTGGGGTTGGAGCTGAAATCTGTAGAACGTTAACTCTCTAGGAGTAAGGTTGGAGACCACTGCCCTAAACACGCGATTAAAAGTACAGTCACAGGTGTTTACTGCAAAAACTGATCATAGAACAATATAAAAGTGTGACAATAAATGAGAGGTACTGGAGTCTTCTGAAGCCAAATATTTGTGAGGAGCAAAGTGTAACTTTTATCGCTGAAAATGAACCATCTTTTTGAACACAGTCATATCTCATTTAAAAGATAAATCACATTAGACACATGAGAAATTGATGATATTCACAAAGGGGGTTGTAACAAATTGTTTGGCAAATTGAAGTGTAAATATGAAGGTACACTGGTGTCTTTTTTAAGTGTTTAGATACTGTACTTTTAAGGGTTTCTTATAGTTCAATATTCAGATATTTAGCTAATCATACACTGTAAACTGAACCTTTAAACACTTTATTTGTCATTCATACCTTTTCTTTAGTGAAGACATTTACATTCATTCATTTAGCAGACGTACAAATGAGGACAACAGAAGCAATCAAAATCAACAAAAAGAGCAATGATATACAAGTGCTATAACAAGTCTAAAAAAGCAAGGGGTTTTAAATAATATAATAATTAAAAAGAAAAAACAGATAGAATAGAAAAAGAATAGAGCAAGCGTTAGAGGTCTTCTTTGCTTTTTTAGGGATGTTCATAAAATAAGCCTTAAGAAAAATAGGATGCTGCTTTCTGACATGTTTCCTTTCGCGCAGCACAAATATTTACCAAACTCTGTTTTTTGTTCATTTTCATAATTTATTATTCAAGTTAAAATTTATTTCTCGTATAGGTCTATTTATTTCGCTATATATAGCCTAGGTTTACTATGTTTTTCTCGGCTGGCAGAAACGATGCAGGTGCATGATGTGATATGAAGATGTGAATCCTCATGTTCAGATGTTTGTTGCTTTTTGCACATGTAAAATAAGTCCCCAGGAAACAAATGGGTCACAGACACATCTAATTTAATTCAATTCTAATTTAAAATAATCTTGTGGTTAGCAGTTAATAATCGGTTAACAAGCGTCGTTATCGGTTAGGAAAAATAACCTAGTTAATTGTATTGTAAATGAAAAGAAAACAGACAGAATACAAAAAAGATAAGAAAGCTATTTTTTTTTTTAAGAATTGAACTAGAACAGAGAGCGCTAGAGTAAGAGAGTCAAATAAAGATGGAAGAGATGGGTTTTAAGCCGATTCTTGAAGATGGCGAAGGACTTAAGTTAAGCAGGTCATTCCACCAGGAGGGAACATTTAATTTAAAAGTCCATAAAAGTGACTTTGTGCTTCTTTGGGATGGCACAATCAAGCGACGTTCACTTGCAAGCTTCTAGAGAAATGTTTTAAAGAGCATTATTATTTGGGATTTGCGCCACACCCTTTCAGCAGCTCTGAGTTTAGAACAATGTTCACGGAGAACATCAGATAACCAAGAGGCAGAAGGGGTGGTATGGGCTGGCCTGGAAGACAACCGTGTCCAAACAAGACGTAAGAGTGGAGCAGAAAGTATCGGTAGTGATGCTAACACATTAGGGGAGGGAAGCGAAGATGAAGGAGACCAATCTCAAGTTAGACTAGTGCTTTAACAATGACATTTGTCAAAATGTCACTCTCATGTCACTCCAAACCTTTATTAGTTTCTTTGTTCTCTGGAACACAGAAAATTATTTATTTAAAGAAAGATTGTGTTCAAAACACTGGACACCACTGACATTCCTAATGTGGAAAAAACTAACTGCGTACATGCATACGGAGCCCTGCACATAACATTCAAGAAACAATTAATAAACCGTGTGCACGATTTACTCATTCGTTCCCTTGATGTCCTAAAATGTGCACATGATTACTATTCTGTTCCCTCGATTTGCTAAATCTTGCACACAATTTACTTCTTCGTTCTCTCGATTTATAAATCGTGTAGACGATTTAGCAAATTGAGGGAACGAAATAGTAAATTGTGCGCATGATTTAGCTTACTTTTTTCCCTGTATGCTATATGCAGGGCTCCGTACATGCACACAAGATAACTATATATAGTGAGAAAGCTGTGTTTGTGTTTAAATGCACAGTGTTAGTGACATATTCTAGTCCTGAGCGGCAACACAATTCACTCCCACAAACCACACACACACACACACACACACACACACACACACACAGTCAACTGTGTATTCCAATCAAACACTGGTGCCTTTTAATTTTCAGGAATGACTCGAGTCTCTGTATGTACACACTTCAACAATGAAATGACAAAAGCACTAGTCTAGAATGAGGTCATAAATAAAAGATTGGTGCCCACTGAAGAGAGAATTGTCTTCCAAAGCTGTTACAAAGGAACAGTTTGTTTCTCAGATGCGTAGCCAATATGAATGCGCTTCGACCACCATAACCACTGCTGGTTTGCTACATATCTGCTTCAGGAAGAACACAGAATTACAATATCCACATGGTACAGGCTCTACAAACAAGCTTAGACCTTAATCTTAAAACATTAAGAAACAGGTCTTTTATATAGTAACCTGTACTGTAGATTCTAGTTTATGATGATAACTTCCACCTAGTTCCCATTACATCATTTAAAGCTGAATTATAAATGCTGGTCTCAGTGTGTGCAGAGGCTTGGTGTGGCCAGTGAAAGAGCTTGAAAATATTTCCTGTGTCCTGAACAACATTATTATTGAGATAAGAGAGAGATGTGATTCCAGACATCAGCAAAGACAAACAAACTCAACATGAAGTTAAATGCTTGTACAAAACATAAATAGCATTGTGCGTATGTAATGCAATATTCGAACCAGTCTCTAAAACAGAGAAAACGAATAAGGGATTCACAGTAAGGTGCCGTCGACACAGAGCACATTTCCCCATTCTACTGTGCTACCTTCTGTTGTTTTGCTATGTAAACTCTGTAGATGGACAGTTTTGACCATTGCATTCACCTCTTGCATTTTTTGCATAATCTTGCACATGATACTGCATTATAAAAATGCGGCGCTCAAGTTAAAATAAGTTAAACCTTAAAAATCCCATTATTTGCCCACAGTTAGCAGTTTTTCAAAACAAAAATGCATTCTGTGTGACTGTAGCTTTGTAGCTTCCAGCTTTGGAAAAAAGTGCTGTTCCAGGATCAAGGCTTTGGATTTCACATCCTGCTCACCGTGATCATATCCAAAATTTAGACATCCAGACTATGTTTTTAAAGCAGACCTGGGGCTTTCTTTGCTAGCGAAGAGTACTTCTTCATTATCACTGTGAGCTCTCTTCCTTCCTGGCTCTTCCTGGCCTCTAGGTGAGTTAGATGTAAATCCCATCTTGATGACAATACCAGACTACATTTTTCAACATGTCTCTTTATGTGTGCTTTTTTACCCAACTGTGCAATTTTAATGTTAATGTCTCATTATATCTCTTGTGTTGTAGCATTCCTCTGTTTACATGATAAAGGATGCCTAAACCAGTGGATCCCAACCTTTTGTCTTTGAAGCACTCTCTCTGAGACCCCCTCCCTCTGTAGTGATAATGACAATTTGATATCAAATGCTCTCATTCATCGTATGTGGGCCATTCTACAGAATTGGTCCAAAATCAGAGTTGGAAAAATCTTGAAAACATAAAATAAAAAATTCCTTACATTTTGTCCAATTTCCAGGGTACACAATTCTAGTAATTGTGCTGTTCTCATATTCTCATGTTGTCAATATTTGTCCTCTTCCCAAATCCCAAAGTCTCATGCCCACATACCGTTAGCTAAACGTCTGATGCAAATGGGACACAAAAGTGGAAACACTTTAGGAGTGTCATCATCAGATTGGTCACATCACATGATAAACCATATTACACAACCCTTACGAAAAAGATGTATGTACTTCTCAGAAATGCTCTTAACTCTCAGAAATATACTTAAAATTACGTTTAAGTATAATTGACTTATACTTACAAAAAGTCTAAATATATTTGAGCTATACTCCTAGAATCTGTGTTTTCATTGTTTTATGGTAGAGGGTGCTAGTATGCATCTTCTGTACAAAATTTTCAAAAATAACAAGTGAAGAAGAAAAAGAAACACCACCCAGCAGGCACAGTGCATCAATGTGACGTCAGGAAGACGTTGGACTCCAACTAATCCAACGTCAGTCAGACGTCATATTTTGGTTGAAAATTAAAGTCGGGTTGACGTCTAAACCCAACTTTGTTTGACTTCAAACTCTGACATCAGACAGACGTTGAATTTTGGTTGGAATAAGCACCACACTGCAACAAAGGGTGAAATGCATGGCAGCACATTAAATATCTCAAGATCTCAGCAGAGAAGGATTAAACAACTCTACAAACAGCATTACCAGCTTCACTTATTACTAACCAGACTGACTTTATTTCTGTCAGACGTCTACAAAAGCTCTTATTGAAAATTAACAGGGGTTTAACTCTGTTTAATTTCCATAACAGCATAACAGTTAAACCCCATAACAGTGTTTAGTGTTTCCATTAGTTGAGCTCTTAACACTTATTATGTTTTGGCTATTGTGACAGTTTGTTTGTTGAGCACATTTGCAGCATCAAAGAAAGTTAAAGTGACATGAGATCAAGTGATGGCTGTTACCTGTTAATGGTTTTATAATCATCATGAAATAACCTGATTCGCTGATGTTTTTTAAATCTAATAATTATGTTGTTCCTATGATACATTCATATTACAAACCCTGTGTTTCTGCCGCATGAGATTCAGCGGTATTATAACAATCAGTTAAAATCTTTTAACAAACTTGAGCTCAAAAAACTTAACCTATGCTGACACACACAGACATGAACAATCAGCGTATGAATCTCAAAAATGGTGACATGCTTCATGCAGCAATGCATACTGGGAGCCATGCGTTTTATACTATGTCACCATTGTTGAGATTCATACGCTGATTATTGATGTGTATGTGTCTCGAAAGCTTTTTTTCCCAAATTGTGTTAAAAAAAAAAAATTCAGAATGTCTGATTTGAGGGAAGAAAGTATTGTCTCTTGAATATTGCTCATTAATAATAAATAACCACTTTGGGTCAATGATGATGCATTTTTTTTCCTCAATAATTTTTCTTCTTGATGATGAAAACTATATCACCTTATCTTTGTTTATGACTCCTTTTATAACAAATTATGTGATTTGATAAACATTATTACAGGAACCACAAACTTACTAAGCCAAGAGTCAAACTACCAAACTTAAGCAAACACTGATCACAATAATGATGACCAAACATTTTTAAATAAAACATCAACATCTAAACCTCTGTAAATTCTCAAAAATAACTTCTGTAGACATCTGACAGAAATAAAGTCAAACTGGTTAGTAATAAATGAAGCTGGTAATACGTGTACTGCCATGCATTTCACCGTTTGTTTTTTTTTTTTTTTTTGGGGGGGGGGGGTTATTTCAGCTAAAATTCAGCATCTGCCCAACATTGGAGCCTAATGTCAAACAATCGTTGGATTTAGACGTCAACCCGATTTTCATTTTCAACCAAAATCCAACGTCTAACCGCTATTATTATGTTTGAGATATCAATCACTGGTCGATGACCATAATGTTTGTATAGACTGTAGGTAACAACTGGTAAAATGTACATCTAGGTCATAAAAACCATAATAATACCTACACTTAAATATTTTCTTCTCAGCCATGTCATCAATTGCCCTTGAGCGAAATCTCCTCATCCGTTGTCTGATTGGAATTTTGCAAGGATTTCTGTGTAGTAAAAGTGTGCGTAGCCTGCTTTTTTTTAGTAACTTACCCACATTAAAGTGTTTAAAAAAAGAATGCAGGAAGCTTGAATGAAATGTTTTTGTTTACAAGCAGATACACTGTTCTTTTTTTGTATGTTTTGCATGCTCAGATATTCATGAAACAAAATGTATACAAATTCAAACCTAAATAGGGACATAGTAGTCTTAAAGTATGATATAAATTTCACTTAAAGAAAACTTATGAGTTTAAGTGTACAAAGTATTTAATTAGTAAACTATCCGCAAATCAAGTTCACTTTTATTATAATTGCAGTACAAGCTACAAACATTAAAGGTAAACTAGTTGTGTACTCAAAGTTTGCTACTGTAATACTCAAATAATATTTAAAAGTATATTTTATATACTAGAATGTGGGCAGGTTTAGTCCCAAGGAGTATTGAAACAGTACACTTACAAGTATACTACTAGAACACTAGAAGACTTTGTATACTCGTTACATAAAGTATACTTAAAAGTATACTTGAACTTTACTTAAGTAAACTTAATAAAAGAAACTTGAAGTATACTACTTTTTGCTAAGGGGAGAAACAACAACAAGAACAGTTTTTGTCATGATAATAGATGATATTGTGACGATAGTGTGTTTTTGTTCAATTCTGCCAACAAAATTATAACATATAAAGCCACATCAGACTTGGATAAAGACACTTGGATTTGTCTGTTTTCTGACTTGTTATAATGTTTTCAGAATTGTTGTTGTATTTTTTTAGATTTGCTTTTGTGTTTGTAATTTGTTATTTTGTGTTCAGAATTGTGATTTATTCACACTTTTCGGCCGCCGTAGATAGTTCACAGAAAAATAAATAAATACTCACCCTCTTGCTGTTTTAAACCTGAATGACTTTCTTTTGAACAACATAAAAGAATAAATATTTAAGACTGTTTGTAACAAAGCTGTTTTGGTTACCAGTTACTTTAATTGAATGAACTAAATATACTAATACTGAGATGTTTCTCAAATTATTTATGTTCCATACTTAATGTAAGGCCATTGTAGCCTAAATATTTAACACAATAATAGCTTTAAATTATCTTTTGGGGGTATATTTTCACAGCCGAATTTTACAGCGCCCTGTAATTAATTAGATTAAGAATTGTAATCGACTGACAGACCTAACATATATATGTATATATAGTAGAGCTGTTGTGTTTGTTAAAGGCCCTTCTGTGTGGAGTCACACAGCTGTTAGTCATTGTGTGGAGGCAGGCCGTGATCACTGGTGACTCACAATAGCATGTAGATTTGGGAGGAAGAGCCTCTTGAAGTTTGGCTCCATTCGTCAGGTCCATTGGTTGGATTTGAGAAAATAGTTTATATGGGATGCTTACACAGATGCAGATAATATGACAGATAGGAGATTGGTATGTGACTATAGATTTGAAAGACTATTTTATTTTCATATTGTGCAAAAACAGGAGAAGCTTTGCTTTCAGAGGGTAAAGTAGGCTATACCAGTTTTTTTGTGTCCTTCCAGTCGTTGCTCCTCACATCTTCACAAATAGTAAGGATGTAGTCTTAATGCACCTCCAATAAAACAGCATTTGCATCACGAATCATTTTGATGATTGGTTGGTATCAGTTCACTTAAAGTTTCACTAGCTAGACAGCATTAAAATGCCATACTCAAACATCTGAGAGACTTGGGGTTGCAAGTGAACCTGGACAAGAATGTTGAAGATTTGTTTTCACCTCTGAGCATCCTAAACTAGTGCCCTGTCCCAAATAGCTCCCTAAACCCTTGTGGTCTACCTCTGATTCCACACTTTCATAACGTACAGTAATGCTGCTTTGACTGTAGGGTAGACGTCTGCTCTGGAGCTCACCCCAGTGCAGGCTCGCACATTTGTAAGTTCCCACCATTTTTGCATTTGACTATTAATAAGGGGACCAAATAATCTTGAGCTCTGTAATCATGCAAAATAGTGTACCATTAGGAAACATAGTATTAATAAGAATTGTAACAGTCTACATGTGAGAAATTGTAACTTTAGCTTTTTTTTTACCTCCCCAGATGAAGTGTAAAATGAAAGAGTGCATCAAAGGCTTACAGTGTGTATGAGGACCTTCTCTTTCTCAGCTGGCACTGGCTGCAGATGGAGGTGGACTGCAGTAGCTGCATACTAGCTTCCCACTCAAGAATGCCCCTAGAGAATGCAAGAATTCATTCAAACAGCAGCGCAGGAGTGAATAACTATTAATACACTGTACTGATGGCCTCCACACTCCCCATCCCCCCAGAACAGGACAAATTGGTGTATATGTGCATACAATGGCGTATGTACATTCACTGAGCATTAACAGTGAATGAAAGGGCAAGAAGAATGTATCTTTATCTGTGTAAAAGCTCTTATTGAAGTTTCTTCTTATAGAAAACAGCTCAATATATTTTTAGTCATTGTCATTCATTGTTCTCATAAAGAGGCATCCTGGGAATTGGCTGCCCCTCTGAATTACATGGGTATATACTTAAGTGTTGTACAGCATCCGTGCTTTTCCAGCTGAAATATCAAAATAGCATTGATGATCATCAGTATGGAATGAAGGTCCACTGATGTGTTGTTTCCAATCATGGAATTCCAGAATGATTAGAATATGTTACATATGTTACCTATATTACTCTTATATTACTATTATATTACCTGAAGTCTAGAGCAGTGCGTGCACATTTAGAGTATGTTCTTTCATTGCATGATTCAGTCTATTAAAATACATTTAGAATGATGGCAAATTAAGGGCTGTGTATCGGCAAGAATCTGGTGATGTGATACATATCATAATACAGGGGTTGAGACACGATATATTGACAGTGACGTGACAAGTCCAATTCTTTAGCCGTTAAGCCATGGCTTCCCCTATGTTGTGATACATTACAATACTGTAAGCAAGGCAATATATTGGGATATTTCTTATTTTAGGAATAGCTGTCATTAAGAACACACCACCAAATGTTCAACCAGAACACACTGGGATCTGCATTTGCAATAATCTGTCCCTGTTACATTCAATGTTATTGAACCACTTTTTGTGCAGTATTAGTAGAGAAGAAAAAGTGCAAGTGCTTGCAGGATTCTTTATGATATGTATAAAATTTATTTTATGAAAAGACCCTATATATTCTTAGACCCTGCTTTAATTAAAGGTTCACAGTCTAGCTTTATAATTGTGACATACAATATCATAACAGTTTGATCTGAACAAAAAAATACATCTGCTTTGCATCACCAGGATTCCTAAAGAAAACAAAACAATTGTAAAATGATAAAATAAATACAGTTTTTGAACAGTCTTAGAAATTTCAACTTCGATTTCACTGGTTTTTTCAGTTTGTATTCATGTTCCACATAGAATCACAGAGTCCGCGCCAGTTTTTTGGACTCCAGTGACTTTCTTTGAATGGACTAAAACATTCAAGGCATTCTTTGTTATTTTTATTTTTGAGTGAATCATCCCTTTGAGGGCACTATCCATGCAAATGGGATGCACTTGAAAAGTTCTGTACCATTACATGCACACTTAATAGATGCATTTTGGCTCAAAATTATCCTTGTTAATTAATCTACTATAACTTTGGATAAAGCTTAAATTTTCTCATGGAGTGAAACCTCATGCCTTTTAGTTGGGCACAAAAGGGAAGTGTAAAAAAATTGTTATTTGCTTTTTGTGTTGTACCACCTAGATTTTATTGTTTGTGGGGAAGTCGTAGCCTAGTGGTAAGAGATTTTAACTCCTAACCCTAAGGTTGTGATCCTAAGATCATCTTTTCACTGTCAGCTATGACCAATAATGTATCACAACTTGCTTTCTCTGAAGATCCCACTCTTATTTGGGTGATGACAAACCACAGTGGAGAATATTAGGGTGTCACCTACCATGACCAGTGATATTTTAGGGCCACCCATTTAGACATGCCACTATTTACCTTCAACAGTCTTTGGAACCTGGTTTCACCTGTTCATGATATGAAATCCATTTAGTGGAAATCTTTGTACCCATTCACCTAAACCTAATCAGTTTTCAAATTTCAAAATCCAGGTCCTGATACTTGCTCAGGTACGCTTGGTCTTTGGAGTTGCACCATTTACTGTCAGAGGCTTGAGCTTGGCCCGACGGTCACAAGAGCATCTCTGAATCTGATAAATACTCTTTGAGGAGCAGACACCGGGCTCAGAGAGTGACAGAGGAGTGCTGTACTGTACCATGATGCTGGTGCAGCCATCTTTTGGGTTTCACTCTTCAGTGAATAGCACAGTTTTGCTGATTTATAAAACAGACTACATGAATACAAGAAAGGATTATTGTAATAGATCAGTGATTCTCAGAATGGCACCAATCGCACACAGCATGACCCTGGAAAATTACACTTTTAAACAAAAATTGCAATTTTGTATCTCAACACTTTTTTAATTGGGCATTGATACATGCTTAGACATATACACTTGTCATACAAACAAAAACAATTTTCAGATAAACTGGTCAATTTTACACAGAACAAATCGAGATTCAAATCACCATAATGGAGACTTAAATAATAACTAGAGCCAAACATTTGTTAGTTTTCAGCAAAAACACTAGTACACGAATGGTAATGAGTGAAGCTGGCAATGCTGTTTGTGGAGTTCTTAAATCATCCTCTACTGAGATATTAATGTTTTCTTTATTTGCCTTATTTTATCTCAAGTCAAAGGCAGTTGCTGTGTTTCTGCTCATCTCCTCTTTTTCTTTTCTTTGCTGTTTCTTTTTCCTTCAGTGATTCTGCTTGTTGAAAAAGTAGGTGCCATTACTCTTGGTCAATCATTTCTTTATTTAGAACTTAATTACCTAGTTAACAGCAACACTGCTTAAGTTTTACTTTTCACTGTCCTTAGACTGGACTCAGACACCAGACTGTGTACATTTACCTCCAAGGGTTTTGCTGTGGGTGCGAAAAGGCAAAAAAAAAAAAAAAAAAAAAAAAGAAACACTGGCAGTGTGAATAAAGTTAATCAATCTCCAGTCACTGAGATCACAAATGTAGAAAAAAAGTTTTAAAATGTAGTAAAACTAAATAGAGATTTAAGAAAGAGAGAGTGAGCAATAGAGAGAAAGAGGAAACTCAGTGCTTATCTTTCTCTACTTCTTCATGTCTGAGGTCTATTAATGCCTCCCTAAGGAGAAATTAATAGTTTCCTTTTCTCAAAGCAAAAAAAAAAGAAAAGAAAAACATCTCTTTACTCATGCTCAAGTAAGACTGAGAGCGCCACCTGCAGGCCTCTCTCTGGCTCTCTGTCGCCTCTGTCTGACCTGAATGTAACATGATTTTTATCCCTGTCCCTCTGAGTGCCTCTTAATGACAACGATTCACAGCAACCAAACTTCATTCATGTTCGGTGGGAGCTAGCCATTTCTGGCAACACAAGCAAGAGCAGCCACTGTCACATTGGCTGCACTTACACAGGAACAATAAAAACAGCAATGATACGTAACACATTTGCATGCATTCACACTTTTGCATGGTTGAACGATGTGCACAGTGAAAAAAATGCATCAGGTTCTGCATTAAACAGCTCAGGCGGACAGAAATCAATTTTTAAAACAATTGCTATCTAGTTTAAGCTGATTATGACCTACTGATTCACTGTTTAAATGAATTATTCAACTATTGAAAAGGGGGAATTCCTGTGGTGCAGATGGATAAACACTAGATGGCACAAAAGCAGTGCAATTAACATACGTCTGACATGCAGCCACCACTGCAGAGTGCTAATGTTGGTCACATGGCTTGCAGGACCTTGACAAAAGCACACACACTCACACAGCGCCTCCTGCTTTCTGTTTCTCAGAAGTTTTGATAGGTGTGCAATATCCTGTGTGTTGAGGTTTTACACAGAAGTAACCTCATGTGTCACACACGTACATTCTTTTGCAGATCTCAGACATTAAACGGCTAAACACATTGTAAACATGCTGAGCTGACGCAGTTGCGAGTACATGTGTAAATGCTTTCTGTCCACAAATGCTTTGTTTTTAGTGACCAACATGTGAAATAACCAGTTATTTTGCTTCACAGTCACATGGGAATGACTCATATGTGTGGCTTGCAGAGTGTGGTTTATACAAATAGTGAGCAAAACTCTCTACATTCATAGCAAGAATCATGCCAGAAAGATCTAGCACTCTTAAATAAACGGATACATACAAATACACTGTAAAAAGGTATTTCAATAAAAAATTGAAATAAAACTTTTTGTTTAGGTTGTACGTTTTGGGAGGAGTATGGCAATCTAATCTTCCATCTAATCACCCGCGTCTTACCTCTTCCTGTTATTAGTTCTTTCAGCGTTTGGCCTGCCCAATCCCACAAGATGACCGACTTCCAGGAAGTCTAATTGTTCCCCTCTGACGACAAACTCTCAAATCTTTCAGTAACACCCTACTTTGGACCTATCACCTCGGGGCTCCCCAGCTACTATCCGCGATGCATCTCATCATTCATCTTCTTCAGCTCCAAGACCTTCCACCCCACTTGTTCAGAAATGGTCCATCAACGGGCTCAGGCAAGCCCTATGCAATGCTGGCATCCATTTATCGCAAAGAAATTCAAGATTGCAACTTCACAATCTGCTCGTTCGCTATGACCAAACTACTCTGCCTCCGCTCTTCTGCGGTCGCTCACAAGAGTTCTGCGGCCTTTCTGATCGTGACTGTCACCTTTCCTCCTTCCATAGTTGAGTCTCTTACAGCTTCCTCTGTCCACACTTCTAATATTCCTCTTCCTCCTGTCTTCCATTCTCTCTTGAATCCATCAAGACATGGAATGATTCTAAATCTACGGCTACCTTTGCGAATGGCTCCCCCCCCCCATTTCTTTCTTTTATGCTATCGGAGCAGACCCTATCATAAGGCTGCCTTTGCTAATGGTCCTGCCCTTCCTCCCATCCCTTCCTCTGCAGCTATCAGAACTGATCCAGTCTTTTCTCCGGCTTCATTACATCCATCTACTGCTTCCTCAGCAGTTCTTCACCTCCCAAAATAAACACTCTCAACTGCATCAGCTCTTCTTGGTCCTTCCAACTTAGTTGGTTTGGATCCACCACCCATCTCCACTAATCTACGCTCCAAGATTTTGGCAGGAATTCGGAGCATTATCCCCAGAGACGGACCTAGACCCAACCCCAGTTCCATCCTAATCAGACTGATATTCCTGTAACTCACATCTTCAAACCTTATCTCTGATTCAGTATTTCATGCCATCTCACAAAGAACACTTAAATTCTGCTGCTATAACAAACCCTCAGATCACACTCCTAATCAAAGGAATTCAAAAAACCAACCCCATTCACCCTGATTCCAGGCAACCTCTCACCATTGATCTTTTAGCTAAATACCTGATCTTCATCCATTCCGGTCACATGCCCACCTATAAAGCAAGAACTCTAGATGCTATGTTTACCCTGGCCTTTTTCGGATTCCTCAGAGTTTCTGAAATCACAACCAATTCTAAATTCAACCCAGCTATCCACCCAACATTCTCAGAACTTCAGGTTTTAGATAAGGACACCATCCATTTCCTCATCAAATTTAGCAAAACCAATCAATTAAAAAACGTCCATTCCATTTATATCTTTAATCTTCCAACCGCCCATTGAGTCATATAAATCTTTTTCCTTCTTCCTTGCACATAGAAAGGTTCAGATCTCCTCTGCTCTACCCACTTTTTATTTATAAGAACAACCTTCCAGTCACTAGGCATTGGTTGGTTCCATGAAAAGCTTAAACATATCCTCACCCACTCTGGTATCTAAGCTCACCTGTATTCATCTCACTCCTTCTGCATTGGAGCAGCCTGCACAGCAGTCAAAAAAGGTCTGCCTGACTATCAAATTATACTGCTGGGTAGGTGGTCCTCAGATGCCTTTCAGTCTTACATTCGTTCTGACCTCAGCCTCCTCAAACAAGCTCATCTAACTTACACATCTCTTTAGGCCAGTTACAATCCATTTAAGATACTTAATCCAATGCATGCCCTCTAAACTTGATACTGCCGCTGCAGTGCTCCACCTAACTCTATACTGCCGCTGCATTGCCTCACTTGATACTGCCGCTGCAGTGCTTCACTTAACTCTATACTGCCGCTGCATTGCCTCACTTGATACTGCCGCTGCAGTGCTTCACTTAACTCTATACTGCCGCTGCAGTGCTTCACTTAACTCTATACTGCCGCTGCAGTGCTTCACTTAACTCTATACTGCCGCTGCAGTGCTCCACCTAACTCTATACTGCCGCTGCAGTGCTTCACTTAACTCTATACTGCCGTTGCAGTGCTTCACTTAACCCTATACTGCTGCTGCAGTGCTCCACCTAACTCTATACTGCCGCTGCAGTGCTTCACTTAACTCTATACTGCCGTTGCAGTGCTTCCCTTAACCCTATACTGCCGCTGCAGTGCTTCACTTAACTCGATACTGCCGCTGCAGTGCTTCACTTAACTCGATACTGCCGCTGCAGTGCTTCACTTAACTCTATACTGCCGCTGCATTGCCTCACTTGATACTGCCGCTGCAGTGCTTCACTTAACTCTATTCTGCCGCTGCAGTGCTTCACTTAACTCTATACTGCCGCTGCAGTGCTTCACTTAACTCTATACTGCCGCTGCATTGCCTCACTTGATACTGCCGCTGCAGTGCTTCACTTAACTCTATACTGCCGCTGCAGTGCTTCACTTAACTCTATACTGCCGCTGCAGTGCTCCACCTAACTCTATACTGCCGCTGCAGTGCTTCACTTAACTCTATACTGCCGTTGCAGTGCTTCACTTAACCCTATACTGCTGCTGCAGTGCTCCACCTAACTCTATACTGCCGCTGCAGTGCTTCACTTAACTCTATACTGCCGTTGCAGTGCTTCCCTTAACCCTATACTGCCGCTGCAGTGCTTCACTTAACCCTATACTGCCGCTGCAGTGCTTCACTTAACTCTATACTGCCGCTGCATTGCCTCACTTGATACTGCCGCTGCAGTGCTTCACTTAACTCTATTCTGCCGCTGCAGTGCTTCACTTAACTCGATACTGCCGCTGCATTGCCTCACTTGATACTGCCGCTGCAGTGCTTCACTTAACTCTATACTGCCGCTGCAGTGCTCCACCTAACTCTATACTGCCGCTGCAGTGCCTCACTTGATACTGCCCCTGCAGTGCTTCACTTAACTCTATACTGCCGCTGCAGTGCTTCACTTAACTCTATACTGCCGCTGCAGTGCTTCACTTAACCCTATACTGCCGTTGCAGTGCTTCGCTTAACCCTATACTGCCGCTGCAGTGCTTCACTTAACTCGATACTGCCGCTGCAGTGCTTCACTTAACTCGATACTGCCGCTGCAGTGCTTCACTTAACTCGATACTGCCGCTGCAGTGCTTCACTTAACCCTATACTGCCGCTGCAGTGCTTCACTTAACTCGATACTGCCGCTGCAGTGCTTCACTTAACTCGATACTGCCGCTGCAGTGCTTCACTTAACTCTATACTGCCGCTGCAGTGCTTCACTTAACCCTATACTGCCGCTGCAGTGCTTCGCTTAACCCTATACTGCCGCTGCAGTGCTTCGCTTAACCCTATACTGCCGCTGCAGTGCTTCACTTAACTCGATACTGCCGCTGCAGTGCTTCACTTAACCCTATACTGCCGCTGCAGTGCTTCGCTTAACCCTATACTGCCGCTGCAGTGCTTCACTTAACTCGATACTGCCGCTGCAGTGCTTCACTTAACTCTATACTGCCGCTGCAGTGCTTCACTTAACTCTATACTGCCGCTGCAGTGCTTCACTTAACTCTATACTGCCGCTGCAGTGCTTCACTTAACTCTATACTGCCGCTGCAGTGCTTCACTTAACTCTATACTGCCGCTGCAGTGCTTCACTTAACTCGATACTGCCGCTGCAGTGCTTCACTTAACCCTATACTGCCGCTGCAGTGCTTCACTTAACCCTATACTGCCGCTGCAGTGCTTCACTTAACTCTATACTGCCGCTGCAGTGCTTCACTTAACTCGATACTGCCGCTGCAGTGCTTCACTTAACTCTATACTGCCGCTGCAGTGCTTCACTTAACCCTATACTGCCGCTGCAGTGCTTCACTTAACCCTATACTGCCGCTGCAGTGCTTCGCTTAACTCGATACTGCCGCTGCAGTGCTTCGCTTAACCCTATACTGCCACTGCAGTGCTTCGCTTAACCCTATACTGCCGCTGCAGTGCTTCACTTAACCCGATACTGCCGCTGCAGTGCTTCACTTAACTCTATACTGCCGCTGCAGTGCTTCACTTAACTCGATACTGCCGCTGCAGTGCTTCACTTAACTCTATACTGCCGCTGCAGTGCTTCACTTAACTCGATACTGCCGCTGCAGTGCTTCGCTTAACTCTATACTGCTGCTGCAGTGCTTGGCTTAACCCTATACTGCCGTTGCAGTGCTTCGCTTAACCCTATACTGCCGCTGCAGTGCTTTGCTTAACTCTATACTGCCGCTGCAGTGCTTCGCTTAACTCTATACTGCTGCTGCAGTGCTTCACTTAACCCTATACTGCCGCTGCAGTGCTTCGCTTAACCCTATACTGCCGTTGCAGTGCTTCACTTAACCCTATACTGCCGCTGCAGTGCTTCGCTTAACTCTATACTGCCGCTGCAGTGCTTTGCTTAACTCTATACTGCCGCTGCAGTGCTTCGCTTAACTCTATACTGCTGCTGCAGTGCTTCACTTAACCCTATACTGCCGCTGCAGTGCTTCGCTTAACTCGATACTGCCGCTGCAGTGCTTCGCTTAACCCTATACTGCCGTTGCAGTGCTTCACTTAACTCTATACTGCCACTGCAGTGCTTCACTTAACTCGATACTGCCGCTGCAGTGCTTCGCTTAACTCTATACTGCTACTGCAGTGCTTCACTTAACCCTATACTGCCGCTGCAGTGCTTCGCTTAACCCTATACTGCCGCTGTTATCTTGGCTTTACTTTAAAAAATATGATTCCCAGTGCACATAAACTTCCCAGATTACTGAGTTCCATGTTGGTTACAAGTGGTCACTTCCTTTTTTAATTTTTTATTAAATACTTATTTATTTGTGAAAAAAATACTTTGTTATCTACAGTAATAGTATGTTTATTTAACAACATTTATTTTTAAATCAATTTCCAAAGAAATAAAATTATATCAGCCATCGGCCACCCTGCTTTCCAAGATATCGGCATCGGTTGTCAAAAAAAAAAAAATATATATATATATATATATATATATACACACACACATTTCGGTCTACCACTAATCCATACTAATGTAATCAGACACATTTATACATATCTATTTGCTAAACGGAACCAAACTTGATTATATTATTTTTTTTTTTTAGAGATAAACCTAAAGCTTTCTCATAATTCACTAGTCTAAAAGATCAGAATGGGAGAAAATAAGGGGTAAAAAATAGGAGTATGTGAGAGCGAGGGTCCAGGAGCAGACTGTGGGAGTGTGTATACTGCTAGCGTGATTTTGGCTCTTTTTTCTGGTCAGCTGATGTGGAGGGCGGGTGCTGATTGGTGCGTCCAGCTGTGCACAGCTGCAGCTGATCTGTGTGAGACAATGTTGTCAGTGTTTGTGGCGCTCCACTTCTCCAGAAAGAGAGAGCGTGTGTGTGTGTGTGTGTGTGTGTCGTTTTGGAAGACGCTCACAGGATGTTAGTGGATTTGCAGAGGCAGACCTGGCCAGGCAGACAGATACAGCTGGGGACAGAATGCCAGGAGAAGACGATGAGAGGGTACACACTTACTGGACTTATTCAACATGATCATGAGACTTTACTTTAGTCTAATTCTGATCTTAAACCTTAAAAAGTAATTTTATTATTTTTGATGACCCCAAACTAGTTCTAGCTGTGAACCATTTAAACTAAGCTAGTGTTCACTCTAAGAAGTGATTCTTCAGCGGATACAGCTTCAGGTTGGAATCCCCTGAAGCTCTATGCTGGTTTTGGGATCTTCAGGCATGGGCTGTACCACCAGTCTGCTACACTCCATAATGAGAAGAAACCATTCACACATGTTTTCCAACCAGAAGGAACAACTTCTCTTGGAAATCACTGCACCAGAAGAGGGGATGGTCACCAGCGAACCCGTTATCATAATGGTAACCAGAGCTTCTTACCTCCCAATATTTGATGAATGCAGCAATTACTGGAACCTTCCAGAATTCTAAAACATTTCAAAACTGCATATTTTGGAATTAGAATGGAATTTGCATGCTTAGTTCTTCACTCTCAAATTTTCACTATAACTCTGACATACAACACTTATTGATTTAATGAAATTTTGTTTTAAATTTAACATGTAGTTTTATGTATAGAATCATTTTTTTCTTCAGTAGTTAAGTTTTGTTTTGTTTTTTGATTGGACATATGTATTCAAAATTTTTTGCATCCATAAAGTCATGGAAAGTGATGTATCTCATTAAGCAGAGCTCAACTGACTGATTTGTAACTATATCCTAGCCCAGCTCAGTATATAAGGTTGTAATTCCTGAGTTTAGGATGTTGATGCCTGTTCTTTGTATGTGGACAACTGCATTTAAATAGATGTGTCATCATGAGCTCAAATCTGCTTAGGATCAAGTTTATTGAACATAAACAGGAGAACCAGTGATACTGGACATCTGCTCCAGTCACTGTGCCATTCCTACAAGAGCAACAATGAGAGTTTAACATTAGTATATATTTAATTTGTTAAAGTAATGTTTTAAAGAGGAATCTGAATCTTGCGTGCATTGCAACATTTACAAAATCATTTGTAAAGCACAGCCTGCCATTATACATTTAACATGTCTAAGTATAACACATAAAACCTGTGCTAAAATACAAAAGCATGAATAAAACAATGTGAAATGAAAGAATAAATAAATAAATAAAACACAATGTATTCTAATTTTAATTCCTACCATCTTCTTTTTTGTTTGCTTTTTTGATATAAAGTCCAGAAATTCTGCATAACCTCTCATTACCTGGTTAACTGGTAATGGGTTATGTGATTTACAATAGTTTTACATTTTACATTTAGCAAGTCTCACCAACTAATCACAGTAGTTCTGTGTTTTTTAGTGTTATTAGATGTACTTTTTACACTTTATTTAAATAAAGTGTCCTTATTGCAGTGTAATTATACATTTAAGTACTGAGTAATATTAATTAACTACATGTACTTACGGTTAAGGTTAGTTGCATGTACTTATGTATAGCTTATTGTTATTACTATAGTAAGAACATGTAACGTGTAACAAGCACAACATAAATAAAGTGTTCAATTATCTGAGACAGCTCAGTCCAGATGTTCCTGTGCCAAACCTAATGATCTAAATTGGAATTAGCTTTATCATGTTAACAGATGCTAGATGCTAACATGCTAGTGCATTCCACATTATAGTGTTTCATGTATCTGTCCATCTAGTCTTGTGTGTATGAGAGGTTTAGAAAAGAGTTGGGGAGGGTTTGATCCAGCATGCAGACCTGTTTCTGACCGACAGAGAGCAGAAGAAGTAGTGCAGCAGGCACACCCATGGGAACTGAAACTCCTGGAAAAATGTTGGGATCTTTGGGAAAAACCGAGCAACAGCTGTGCTTATGTTTTGTAGGGACAGATCTGAGATTTGGATGCACGAGAGAGCGAGTGACCCACGCTGTGTTTCATTTACTATGTTTAAGTTGATATGGCTCATTCTCAGTCTAATGAGTAAGAATACATGTCAACTGTTGCAGTGATTTTCCATGCAGGTCAACAGAAAAAGAAAAAAGCAAGCCTGAAAACAGCTCTACATCTGGAGTTACTTATGCCTTCATTCATTTCATCATTTTGCTTTTTTCTCCTATTGCTCTGTTCTTCTAAGAGGGCGTTTAGAAAAAATGATTTATGTTTCAGCCACAGAACTGCAAATATACATTCAAGATAACTGATTGTTTTCTCTGACACTTTAAAAAGTCTAAAAATATAAGTGTTTTTACCTTATCAAGTGTTGCTCTTCAAATTCCCTCACAGGTGCTCAGGAGTGTTAATGGTGGGATGAAATGATTATACACTGAAGGTTTTTCATCTTGGGAGAATGTATATTGTCATTGTCATGTTAAAAAAAAGGAGGGAATGAGGAGAGGGTAGCATCTTTTGTTTCCGTTTTTTCAATTACATCACGTAGTGGTGCGTAAATTCATGACAGCATTGATAAAGCACGTGCTACCACCTAACATTTAGTTTGGGAACCAGGCACTTCTGACTGTCCTCCTCTAGCAACACCATACCATTTCAGATGATTTACTGCATCTCATGAGACCAGAGCATGGATTCTATCATTTGAGTACTGTGAATAATGATAAGTCTATATTTTTTAAAATACTTTACTGTTCTTTGGCTACAAACAGTCACTGTTTTCATAGATTTTGCTGGCTATGAGACACCTGACTGGTATTTCTCCTGCTCTTTTTCTAGTAAAAATCACTCTCACAAAATGAAAGCTTAACATGAAGATCAGATTGCGCAATGAAATAAGTCTCCTTACAATTTTCCCCCAATTGCTTCTATTACTTCTAAAACGTACTCTCCTGAATACTTTTGACATGTTTCTTTTCTGGTAACTGATCAATCAGGCTTTCTAGAATATCATATCTCCAAAAAACCCTCTTTGAAGTAAAGAGCAATTGCTGAATTTATGGTCAGCAATTATATATAGTTTCAGCATGTTAATTGATATGATAATTTTAATAACCTGTAAAATGCTTACTGCAGAGCAAGCGCTACTGCAAATAGATACACAGCCATGCTGCTATAAGCTTGAATGTTACATTAATCCCATATTGGATCTAGACAGGTGGAGCTGGGGGAGGTGGAGGGTTTCAGTCTCTGATGTCCACTTACAGCCAACACTGAACCAGGGTATTTAAATATTGAGTAAACCAGGGCTCGCAAAATCGCAAAAAGTGTGCACAGAGAGCCACATTTCAGACAGTGAGAATACACAGAATTGATTCCTCTTTCGTGTATCCTTGCATCTGAATGAACACTGTAGCTCGAGGAGCAAATGACAGGGACAGTGGGGGTGGAGTCAGGCCTGGGAGAGCCGTTTATTAACAGAAAAATAACCAAAACAAGAAATAAAAGTGTCCAAAGGGGAAATTGTCCACCACGAACAGGGAATCTAGTGTTCTCTTTGTGCTGCGGGGTATTTGAAGGGCAGGTAGTGTTCAGGAAGGAAGGGTAATGCTAGCGCGATTTGATTTGAAAGATTTGAGCGCGATTTAAACCCAATTGTAACCACTCTTAAGTTTCTTTGCTTTGGGAAAGCTAGTGTGTCTTCAACATAGTGATAACACTCATTGCCTTCTCTAGTGCGGCTCAACCAGGTCTCGTCCCATTTGTTGTAGTTTTTGAAAAGTGATTTCTGCTAAATAAAATATCTCCTTTTGAATTGGACTTTGAGCTTTGTAACTGCAGATCTTTTTTTATGATCAAACAGCAACATTACAGAATAACTAAAGTTGAAAATGTGAAAATGCATAATAGCACCCCTTTAAAGGGCCAGCAGCCTATAAATACCTGCTGTTCCATAAGCGCCACCTGCTGTCAGAGAGTGACATTTGCATCTCATTCACAAAGCATAAATCAAACCATTCTGTTTTTGCTTCAAATGTGGAAATTATACAGTCTAATTGCAATCTAAATAGCATGTATGTAGCATCTTTTTTTGGATCATTATTAAAATGCAGTGGTTGCCTCATCCTGAAAATTACCTCATCTCTTACCACTGTTGGGAACATTACTTTAAAAAAGTAATTAGTTATAATTACTCACTACTTGTTCCAAAAATTAACTGCGTTAGTAACTGAATTACTCTATGATAAAAGTAACTTGTTACCAGGGAAAGTAACTATTTGCGTTACTGTTAAAAAATATATATATATTTTTTTGCAGTTTTCACAAGTCAGTTAAAATGAGTAGAACAGACAGGTGTTTGTACATAACTTTCCATATTTATTGCACGTCAACAGACAGCAAGAGTTTTATCTTGCACTTCAAGTATTATCTTAGTAAGAAAAGTGTTTTTGGCCACTATCTTTGTAGATGCGTGTCACACATTACATGCACATTCTTGCCTTTGACCACAGTGAATTTGAAGTAGAGCTTATATCTCTACCTTGAAAATGCCAACTTTTCATCGGATTGCTCCTGACTCGCCATTTCTGCTGCTGCTGCGAATCTCTGGGTAGCTGTTGCGTGTGTGTGTGTGTGTGTGTGTGTGTGTGTGTGTGTGTGTGTGTGTGTGTGTGTTTGGAGCCGCTGGCGCTGCCGCGTGTGCCAGCATGTGTGTAAAAACACTGGCTCTGATTGGCTACCATGAAACACATGACTCTGCCTTAGCCAATCATAATCACTTATCTCGTTATTAACCCACCTGCTCACTCGCTGTGTGAGCCAGGGGTGCGCTTGGATTAAATAGTTTATTAAATCAATGCATAGTAACGCACCGCATTTAACGTTCAGTAACGTTAACAGCGTTGTAACGATGGGGAAAGTAATTAGTTAGATTACCCCATTACTGAAAAAATAACGTCCTTACCTAACGCCGTCCTTTTAAACGCCGTTATTCCAAACACTGTCTGTTACGCAAAATATATGATAATGATGCAATATGATCTGAGTTGTGGGTTTTGTGATCCGCTGCACCCCTCTCTACTTGTTATTTGAAGATAAATAGCCACAGGTGGGACACCCAACCATCGTGGTGTGTGTCTGGCTGCTTGATTGATCCTATCAGTAAGATATGCATGTGTAAGTGCGCACTGCCGATACAGTCCAAATTAATGTGCCAAATATATGTCAAAGTGGGGAAAAAATGAACACAGCTTAGATGCAGACAGAGAGAGTAGAGCGAGTAATGACTGACAGCGAAAGTTGTGTGTGTTTTTAGGCCATGCTCGCTGAAGAAAAAGCATGCGAGAGTGGGGTTAATGGTCTAAATGAACATGGGTTGACATAAAAAAGTAGCAGTTTTACCATTTAAATAAGGAAGTGAAGTCCGCTGTGTTTCACTGCCACAGCTAACACCATAACTATCATCTTTGCATAAAATAAAGAAGACTTACAGTAAGCACGGTTCATGCACGAAAGCAATGTTGTAAGGACGAACTGAACTTATGTAGGCCTTATGCTGCAGATGTTTCCCCTAATTAAACTTAAAAAAAAATGCTGAAAAGTTCAGGGCCTCACAATGTACAGTATGGCTTATGTGTTAATAATCTTTGTTACATGGCTCCATGAAATGCTTGATTCTGATTGGTCAGTCATGAAGGTCAGGACTCTAGTCTCTACAAACACAACTACAGTAGTACCATATTGCATCTCACCTATAGACTGTATTGGAAATTTAACAATTCCTGATTGTCTTTTTTTACCATAAATGTATTGGACCATTGGAGATAATTCCTTTCGCAGTTTATCATCTTTAGTTTGTAGGCCATCCCGTAAGTGAGCATCACCGTGGTTCCCCTCGACAAAAACCCAATAGGGCTTTTCCTTTGGCTTTTGGATAATTTAAGAAAAAAAGCTCTGTGGACAACAGAATTGCATCAATATAAAAATGTAAAACCTAAATAGAATCAGCAAAAGTAAAAAGTAGGGCTGGGTAATTTAACGCATTATTATTGCGTTAACGCATTAAATTATTAATGCCGAAAATTATTTTATCGCGTGTTAACGCAGTTTTTTATTATTATGAAAGTCTGTTGCTCACTGGCTCTGAATACACATCCAGAGAAATCATGGGTCACAGGAGTGGATGCTCCTGATCAAATTATTTAAGCTAAGCATCAGAATTCACAAGTCACTGTTATTTTTAACAGAAAAGAATGCAACAAGCTCGTAATCATTATTTTTTAAGTTGGAAATAGGAAGTTCTATAGAATAATTGTACGTGAAGACAGCAGAGAAGCGCTCCCGCTCAACACAGCGGAGTACATCATTTAGTTAACTTTACAGTGTATTATTTTGAGACATATGGAACACGGTAACACACGTCCCTCTCACAATATATCGCTTTTGCCGCTCAGAAACCTTTAAATGACAAAAGTGCACAATACACTACTTTTCAATGCATCATTAGTTTTGTGCATAACAATGCGATTAATTGTGCTAAGACAGTAATGTGATTGATTGCGATGACAAAATTTAATCATTGCCCAGCACTAATAAAAAGTTAAATGTAGACTATAACCAATCTATTAAGCAAATGTTCCTGTCTTTAAGAGACATTTTTACTGAAAGTTTGAGTTAGACTAGTTTTTAAGAGCATGACGAGGCCTTTAAAGCATGCTAGGGAGTAGATGTGTTAACACGTTCGATCTGATGATGTTTAAAAGACGCATTTAACTGCTTTTTCAAGACAAAAGCTTTAAAAGCACGATTGGGCATCACTGATGACAGAGAATAAATTGTGAAGATATCTTGAGCTTGAGTTCACCACAGACCTTACGTCAGGCATTTAACCAAAACCCCATTGACTTTGGGACGAGGGAACTGGAAGTGGTAGTGGTAAAGTGCAGCTCGTTTCTGGGTTTTGGCTTACAAAAATACATCATGCCTACAACACTCTGTTGGCCAGCCAACACACAGCATCAGTCTCTCTCTCTCTACTCTACACTCGAAGATACACACAGCTGTCATTACACTACTTCCATCTACTCTCTGATAATATAAAAACACATTTGGACTCAAATAAACCCTGAGTGAGCCATGCACTTTTGATGTATGTGTTTTACACCCATTGTCGCTCTCCATCTGTCTCTGCTGCTGAAGTCACATGTCACTGCAGGTCTCCTTCCCCTCGACCACGTGCTCCGTCTGACAGGTTTCACTTGCTCTCAGCAAAGTTCTGCTTCTCTCGCTAAAGTCAGCGCTCTGTGACCTCTGCATATCAGCGCGGACACGCGAACTCATGCATAATTATGAGTTTTAAGAGTAAAATCACTTTTCGGAAGAAGACAAAAAGCAGGCGGGTGCGGGCGGACTGCAATCGAGTGAGCTGTGTATGTATTTCATCTTTCTGAATGATATATTCATTTCTGATGTGTGTTTGCACTCGCGTCAGGCTGTTGCATTTTGAAGTTAACCCAACATCTGATGCTCTCGTATGGTTTAGATTTGCCTACAATTACAGTTTGCTTTTGAGAAATTTCCCTTTATTTCTTTTATAAAAGGTGTGAGTGCTGTTGGTTCTTCTTTTATTCAGTGTTTGAGTATAACTGGTGAATTATAGATGAGCCTTGTGTTTATTGTTTCTTTAACATACATGCCGTTGGCTGATGGACAGTAATATGTATTTGCTATGGAGAGAGACTTTCCTCTGTTGTGTTACTAATAGGGATTGTTTCTCGTTCTCCAAAGCCTGACTTTACGGAGGATAATATTGTCTTGACGATGAGATTATGAGATTATTTTTGTGGATATCGTTCCCAAGCAACCGCTAGCCACATTCATAATTCAGTAATTTGCTAAATTAACCTATCCGTTATTATATACTCTGATATAAGTGTCACAATCTAAATATAATGTAAAAATAAAGTGTCAATTTAATTAAATGTAGTTGATTCCAGTGGAGATAATACTGGTAATTATCAGTTTATATGTTCTTACACATTTCATATAATATATTGAAATAAAATTTATCATGAATGTTGAAAAAAAAAAAATCTTGCATCACAAGAAAAAAAAAACTAGTTGTTGTAGGGCTGCACAATTAATCACATTTCAAATCGCGATTACAATGGATGCCACAATTACGTAATCATTCAACAGGGCAATTAATCATTCAGAGGCCATTTATGATCTTCTTAAGATATGATTTTAGTCATATCTTTTATTTTAGTATAACATTATAATACCATTCATATTTATACTTTTTTTATTTAAAGAAGAAGCCAATCTGATGTATATCTGACAATTGGGGCTTAATACTATACTGTAGAAAAGCACTAAAGGTTTTTCAGTGTTTTCAGCTTGTTTATTTTCATGTAAAAATACGGCATGCATCAAACAATGGTATAAACATCATTCAGTGTAAATTGTGATAATTGTAATTAATAATCGCAATTTCAAGGGAATAATCGACCATTATGTTTTTGTCACAATCTTGCAGCCCTAAATTCTTGTAAAATTCATAATTTCAAATAATCTTTTTTTTTTTTTTTAAGTTATAAAAAGGGGGTAAATGTATAACATATTAAACCACGGTACCATACAAAACTTAGACATTTAGATGCATGCAACTTAGGTGCATTTGTGCACATTCATTTATTAATGAGAAGTTACTGATCTGATATATGGTTTTAGGTATGTAAAAAAATATATATATATATATATTTAAAATGAAAATTTTCTTATAATGCAGTCAATTACAAAATATTTCGACTAGTTTGTTTATTAATTAGGGAATTACAGATTTTTTTACACCTGAGAAGAGATGCATGCTGAAACAACATACAGAACTATTTTGCTAGGTGTTTGATTGCATCATAATAATTTATTTCTCTGGACATATGTACTTTAACTGACAGTTACCACTGATAAGCTACTATTAAATATATTGTTGAAACTTCATTTTCTGTAACGTTGCATTGCAACCATTTATATCGTGAAAAGCACTATACAAATAAACTTGAATTTAATTTATTTTTTACCATATCAACTGCATAATCAAACAAATAAAAATACATCTTTTTTAATTTTCTTAATATAGATGTATATGCATTTTTTTTGACTCACAGAACAGGTTTAAAAATGTAGGTTTTATATATACTTCCAAATAAACAACATGATAGACATCTTGAGATTACAGTTCTGTCATTGCACAAGTCTCAGACTGCGCTGTCAGTTTGATTTCTCCTGTTTAAAGCCGATTTATAACTGAAGGCACTGATATTAACCGCTGCTGTCAGTGTCTGATGTGGGTATGCTGGTTTATTTGGGAAAAAGAGATTTAAAAGGGTTTTTACTTCATGAAAAAAAAAATCAGTATATAAATTTTTTTTATGTTTTTTTGTTTGTTTGTTTTTTGAGAGCTTTTTACTTCGTAAAAGTGCGAGGAGCTAGGCACAGTCCGAAGGGAAGGAGCGTGTATTGATATGCTTCTCCCTCTCCTCACTTGTGAGAGGATCTCCTTCAAACGTATCATGCTGAATGAACATTTCATCAATGCTAACTTTAACTAGCTGCTTATTAGTGTGCCCATTATTAACATATTGGCTGTTTGTACCTGTAAAGCATGATCATATTCTACATTTCTAATCTTACCCAATACCTAAAGTTAACAACTACCTTACTAACTATTAATAAGCAGCAGATTATGAGTTTATTGAGGCCAGAGTTAATGGTTTGTTAATAGTAAGAATTGGATTAAAGTGTGACCAAATAAAGCAGTAATGATCACGAGAAATCATGAGTGTGTTTAGGTCCTAGTCAGATAGCCTGCATGACAAATCAAAATCATAAACACAGTGAATTACTCTAATATGATTTCATTTCAGATGCATGAGGAGTAACTGTATGTTTCTGGGAGTCAGCATCACAGATGAGCTCTCCTGGTGCCTCTGCTTTCGGCTCGACTCGTAGTCGTTCAGTTGAAGCATTAGTCGACTAATCACATGTTTATTAAGAATCCATTTAAATCATTATAATGAGCGTTTTAGTTGCCTGCATTGCTTAATATGCGCTCTAATACACGCATAAAGCTTTCCACAGCACACTGGCAGAAGTAATGATTATGAATGTGTCAGGGAAAAACAGTAAGGAGGCCGCATTAACGTTTTAATACTTTGATAAACTAGTGCTTTCTTTGTTTTGGGTTTAAGAGATGAATTGGGCGACACTGACTCATCGCCTCCGCAGTAGTGGACGTGCCTGTATGCATCTTTCAGACAGATACATCATCTGAGAATATCAGTTTCCATTTGAATCGGTTCATTTATAAACAGACATTTCACTCTCTATAGATATATATTATAATGTCTGTAAGGCAAAGATACACATGGAGTTTCTAAAGTTCATAGAGACCGAGACAGCAGAAAGCGCATGGTGTTTGCATTCATTATTGTACAAAAGCGCGGTATTGTGAGCGCACACAAATAAACGCAGTCTTCACAGATTGGAAAGATGTAGTACACCTATCTATATGAGCAAAACTGAGGGACTATTTTAAGAGTAAGTGATCCATCCTGCAGACCGTTAATGATCTGTCCATCACCCACTGTGTGACTTCAGTGGATTTTTACTAATTATTTCTGTGACTAAGCGACTAATAACATTGTGGTTGACTAACGATTAGTTGACTATTAGGGGACAGCCCCAGAGAAGACTACGGAGAGCTGACCTTCCTCAGAAGTGGTCGGTCATCTTTCACAGATGTGCTGTGAAGAGCATCTTATTTGATGACAGTCAAGTCCGGTGCAAAGCTGACAAAAAGCCCTTCAGCGTGTTGGAAAAACAGCACAGGAGATTGTTGGCACTGAACTGCCATCTCTTGAACAGTTTCAAGCTGCTTTCGATGTACTGAAAGATAACTTTTCCCAGACTCCATAAACACGCTGCGTAATCTCCTCATTCTGAGTTCACTTCTCGTTTATCATCTACAGTATGCTATGTTAGTGACGTGTAGTATTGTTTACTACTATATGCATCTCACTTTAACACAAACACTGTATATGGCATTTCGTCATATCGACATCAAAAGAAAATGAGTTTGTGATAATGAGAAGACAACTTTTATTAAGTTGATATTATGTGAAAATTAAGTTGTGATCACAAAAGTATAAGAAAGAAAAAAAATAAAGAAAAATAACCAAATCCCAAGGCCTCTTAGAGCTTCTGTAAACTGTAAGGATGTCTGTTTCAGTTCCAGGTAAAGTTTTCTGTCTGCTTTAGTTTTCAGTTATCTGCCACACATATTCCTGTCAGATAGTCTCACAGAGAGCTGTTTGTGTTTGAGCTTGGGGGTCATGCATGCTCTCGTTCCCGTCCACATTCCCAATCCTGCACCACTGGGTTACTGATGATGATCCATTATCAACCCAGCTTCCTCTCCCAGCAGTCTCAGCTCAGTGTTTGGGTTGAAAAATGAACTCATAAAACATAAGGGGGAATTGTCTGGATGATGGTTCTCGATCCTTGTTGTAATTGCTGCAGTAATTTCACCTGAGTGACAGCTTGCTTTAGAGGACAGCCCTCATACTTCAGAGAAGTGGCATGTTCATGTTTTGATTAAAGATTTGGAAGGAGTGTTTTATTTTTAATAAAAGGTACCTGTTGAAAAGGTAGTTTTAACTAATAGTTGGAGTTTCCATCTGCTGTGTTGAGGCTTACAGTTTCTCCCATTGGTTATATGATGGGTCTTTTGTTATTCTGGCTCATTGATCATCATCTTTCCATTTCATTATGTTTGTGATTAAAATGGCTACACTTATAGATATATAGATATATAAATATTTTTTACCACAAAGAAAAAATGAACTGTTTTATTATTCGTAATGTTGGGGACAGGGTTGAACAGCTTCTGTTTCTGGTGGGTGTTAAGAAGTGATTACAAGTGACCAGAAGTGAAATCAGATTAGACACTTCCTTCCAAAACCCTTCATTTGACTGTCACGGTACATTTTGAACGTCTCCTTTGTCTCACAAACCAGTTTAAGGTCTTGGATTCTCAGCTAATGAGCTGATGACTTAGAAACCACTGCTTTAAATATTGTCTTTTCCCACACTCTGCATCTCATATTTTCATGATTGTGAAACCCTTGGGGTTTGTTTTTAAAGAAAACACTGAAATGTCACATTACTGTAACTACAAGAATGCTTCTTGTGTGTCATGGTATTGTTGTGAACATGCGGTGAATACTGACACGGAAGAGAAGAAATTGTTGTATAAAGCCATTATTTTTGTTTCAAAGGGAACCGAAGCACTGCTTATCACCTGAAACACAACCGTGTGATGGTGAAGGATGGTGGTTTTCTGGGGAACTGGTCAGGGTAGAAGGACATATCCTTGATGAACACATGATCCCGAGAGCTAATGACCCTACAGATGAGACAAACCAAGAGTAGTTTAGGGCTTGTGTGGCCCGGTCAGAGATCAGACTGGAACCCAATCAAACATGACCTGAAAATGTCTGTGTCTGCTCAACCTGACACAGCAGAAGAGGATCTGAAACAAAGCATGAATCAGTCTGTGTCATCTTGGGTACTTTCTGAATGGACAATGTGATTTCCCTTAATAGAGCATACACAACCTTACAGTTCAGTTTATATGCACAAGGGTTGATCTGTTTACAGTGGGTTTTTTTAGTTGAGAAATCTGGGAAGAGCATCGCTCATGTCCTTTCATCATTCAGTCTACTGAATCTTTGTACTTATAAATAGAGGTGCTCCGATCACGATCGGCCGATCGTTATGCGTATCTCCTCAGTAAAGCCGGTTTTCTAATCAGCGGTTAATTCCATCAGGTGCGTGATTTCACATAGAGCAGCTGTTACTAAACAGAGCCGTTGTTAATAGAGAAGATGCGCAAATCACGTTAATTTTCAGCGTTTATTGGCCCATCTTCTCAGTTAACAACGGCTCTGTGTAGTAACAGCTGCTCTATGTGAAATCACGCACCTGATGGAATTAACCGCTGATTAGAAAACCGGCTTTACTGAGGAGATGCGCATTAACGATCGGCCGATCGTGATCGGAGCACCCCTACTTATAAACGTTGTTTCAGGTTCATATTTGACTGATGTGAAGGATGTTTTCCATGCGTGTAGCTTTATTCTGAAGTGGATTTAATTCCACTTTAAAGCTTCACCATCAGAAGTTTTGTGAAGTATAGTATTTTTATTTATTTCAATACTTTTGGTCATTGGTTGCATTGTTGTGCCTGAAACAAAGAGACCAGTAATGTGTTGCTGGTTACCCTGATTTACACTCTTCATCATCAAAGATGAAGCAAGCGCATACAAAGATACATCTAAAGGGGTCATATGACGAGGCTAAAAATCACTTTATTTGGTGTATTTGGTGAATGCAATGTGTTTAGGGTTCACTATCACACTGACACTAGCTTTTATGTGTAGGGTTCTTCATATTTTACACTATTGTTTCTCCTCTATGCCCTGCCATCTGAAACACATTGATTTTTACAAAGCTCATCATTCTGAAAAGCAAGGAGTGCTCTGATTGGCTAGCTGTCCAGTGCATTGTGATTGGCTGAATACCTCAAGCATGTGATGGAAATGTTACGCCCCTCACCATATTTAGAAACACACAGCATCTCCACGACACGGCGGCGGAGGAAACAAAACCACAGCCAGAATAAAAGTTACGCTCTCTTTCTTTCCGTGAACATCTGGGCGGTGTCATGCAAATCTTCCCACATAGTGATGTAGAGATGTGGGGGCGTGTTTAAACGAAGAAGTCTTGGACGAATCTTAACTGTTATAAAGAATATCTCTTTGGGTTTGAGACTTGACAGATCTTATCTATGCTCTAAGAGTTTGTAACACTCCAGAGAGAAAGGAAAACTTGAAATCGCATCAGCTGACCCCTCTAAGCAGTTTTAACACTCGGTACAAATGTAAAATCAGTGTCACTGACACTCTTGCATTCTGATATTGTTGGTGATGATGTTTTTCTCTGTATGTCCCAGCATGAGAAGCCCAAACTGATCGACCCTCTGGACTACGAGGCGGTGATTTCGGAGCTGGAGCCTGAGCTCAGAGAAGATCCTCTTCAAGATCTCCTGTTGTTCCCAGACCTCGACTTCACCGTGAGTGCCTCGCTCTCTCTTCGTGTGCGAGTGTTTGCCTGTGCGGATCTGTGGCATCCACACATTCACATCTCACGATGATGTGTGTGTGTTTCTGACATTCAGAAAGTGCTCTAAAAAAGGGTCTTTTTTGAAAGGTGTGGGAATGTACAAAGAGTCATGAAGTAAGTGTTGAATGACTGCGTGCATGCGTTAAAACTGAAAACAGCCGAGGTCTTTCTGACCACATCCTCTTTCACAGATCTGGGCTTAACATTGCACAAATATAAATACGGCTAGTGCGACTTCTGAGTGGGCACACACTAACATAACACCTCGTATTACTGTGTTCATGATGAAAGATGGAGAAAGACAGGCCAACAAATCAGCAATCAAGCTAAATAATCCAGAGAAACCGGCAGTAGATACAGTGAATATACACACACACAGCGTTAATGAATTCCAGATGCAGCGTATCTCGAGTCCACGTCAGATGTGATTGGGACCTCTTCTGGTGGACGGTGGAACTGTTGCTGTGGATATATTACAACTTGTGTTATATTTTTGGAGACTGATGGACATGGTCACTATAAACAGTCATTGTGTGGAAAGTACTGCGTAATTTTCCAAAATAAAAGCACATGTGGTTGGGGAAGCTACATCTTCCCCGACCGCACATCTTCATTAAAGCAGAGCCTCTAAGGTTGGGAAAGAAAATACCAAAAAAAAAAAAAACTTCTTGCGGTTGACTGGGGAAGAGATGAGAGACACTTTTTTTAAATGAATGTCAATGGAGGAGAGACTTTAATACGCTGAATATACTCTCAGATTATGTTCATATCTTTTCGAAGTGCTTTTTTTAAATCACAGATAATTTAGAGTCAGGTAGAATTCAGTTGTTAGCACTTCATTTCTGTGATATGCTCAAACAGCAGGCTCATTTGAGATGAGTAATGTTGCTCTGATGTCATGCTGACACACGCAGAAAACTCGAGAGACGGCTGAGCCAGATGTTGCAGTCTTTCCTCTGACTGCACTAACTACAGGCACCATAGGAAATGACTTGCTGACGACAGAAACTTTGGTTTATCTTCAATACACAGTGTATGCCAGTCCAGGTAATCAAAACCTAGGGTCACAAGCATCAAAAAGGTGTCAATCCATATGAATAGAAAGTATTGTGGAGAGATGCAATTGCTTTATATGATGAACAGATTTAATTTCACGTACAAACACGCATCTATAAAGTGCATTAGAAAGGCAAAGACTAAGTCATGTTTTATGTGTGATTGATTGATGTCTTCTGATCGAGGCACATGTGACCCCAGCCGGTCATTACACTTTCTCCAATCGCTGAAGTTGTCTCTCCATAATACGAACATCTCTGATTTAACTACTGGCTTGAAAATGGGCCGCACTCTTTCTCTGGCAAGAAATAAAGGTGAATAAAACAAAAGATGAATTAACTCTATGTCTCGTACTAGAGAGAGGTGTGAACGCTTGCAGAGTGAGAACAAATTAGTTTGAGACCGCAATCACATAAAAGCACAAATAGAAGTGGAAAGTTCTGTGGGTGTTTTACTGACAATGTGCAAAGTAAAGAAAACAGATGCAGATCCGTTCCATAATGACCAACACAATCCACCAAGAGCAGCGCTAATTAGCTCGAGTCAACAATCATGTGTGTGTAATCTGCTAACAACCCATGCACAAATGGGTTAAAATGTGCTTTTTGGGGGGCACTTAGTAATGGCGTAAATACTGACTGGTGGTAAATGATTTATTGAAATACTCTCCTCTCATAAATATTGCATCTGAAAGGTAAACTCCTACAAATGCATATGCAATAAGGCAGGGTGCAGAAATAAGTATGTCTACCCCCTTTCTTTGCTCATATCTCAGCGTGTCTTTAGTAAATCCTAACATTCGTTTTTTATGTGTTTTATGCTTTCCACAATAACAGTTCTGCCAGCAGCTCTACAGACTGAGCACAAATACAGGCCTGATAGAAAATAACAATCATAATGTATTTCCACATGGTATATTGTGCTACAATGTTGCACTTTTGTCCGTGTCGCTTTGCTTTTAGTGTGCTGCAGTGAGAAGACAGTTGTGCTGAGCAGCTTTTTCAAAGTTAACAGCACAAGACTAAAAATCAGCTTTGCACGCAAATGAAACTAAGATTATTCTCTCTCCAGAACTCCATGAAGCAACATGTAAAACGACTCTGACAGGATTAAAGACACTAAACGGAAAACTCATGATCTGATTCCAGTTTAGACAGTCACGCTCATCTCGAAAGACGAGGCATATGTAACTAAAATATAACTAAGATACATTTCAATAGTATATTTGGTGTTCAGGAGGGTTGCATCTTGTGCCTTTCTGTTTTGTTATGAGAAAGTGATTTCAAGATCTTTATGCAAAAGCAAAGGATTAATAAGGTAGATATAGATATTTTATAATATAGATAGATGGACAAAGACCTTGTTCCACATAAAATCATGACATAAACTTTAAGCATTTAAGTAATGATAATCTTTTACCATCAGTGACACACACTTACCACAAATTTTCCATTAATGAGAAAAAAAAAATTCTTAAAGGGATAGTTCACCAAAAAAAAAAAAAAATCCTGTCATGAATTACTCACCCTGATGTCCTTGCTGTCTATGGAGGGTCAGAGAGCTCTCGGATTTCATCGAAAATATCTTAATTCGTGTTTCGGAGATGAACGGAGGTCTTACGGCTTTGGAACGACATGAGGGTGAGTTATTCATGACAGAATAAAATTTTTGGGGTGAATTAACAATTTAAATTGAATCAAGTTCAATTCTAAATCAAATAAGAATAATAAGCAATATAAGACATGCATCGCGTCAGACAATGCGTGGAGGTCATCGATGACGTCGACGCAAAAAATACGTCGACGCAAAATATGCGCATCGATTCGTCGATCTGTTTTTATTTCTCTAAAAAACGTTTGCAAAACATTTACCTTATGTGCGCTGAATATACGCAATGGCCGGATCACCATTCTGTCCAACGTTATATAACCAATCCAGGGGGTTTTCTGCATTGATCTTTTTTTTTTTTGGCGGCTGTCAAAGCCTTATTTGATCGGTGATTGATCTGTTGCGCCTGACACTCACAGTCTTCAAACAACACGAGCGCTTCTTGCTCTCTCCCTCCCTTGTGCATATTAATAAAATCGAAATCATTAAACACGATAGTAAAAGGGCGAAACACCAAAGTTTCACACGCGCTCTCACACTCACAGTCTTCAAACTACACGAGCGCTGTCTTGCTCTCTCTCTCTCTCTCTCTCTCTCCCTCGTGCATATTAACCAAAATCTTTAGACACGATAGAAAAAGGGTGGAACGCCAAAGTTTCACGTGGAGCATTCAGATATTTTTTTTTTCTCTATGACAGGCTGCTGGCTCCCACTGTTCAATTTTTTTTTTCATTTTTAGTGGAAAAGCACTCTCTGTATTAGCTTAAAGCCCTCAAGTTTACATTGGGTACTGTATTCTTTCAATTGCTCTAAACAAGTATTTTGGGTGACCATTTTTATTGAATGCTAGACATCAAGTTGTTGTTATTTTCATCTGAAAGAAGAACTTTTTTCAGTAAGCTAGGCCCTACGTGTTCAGTAAGCTTGTTTCAGTAAGCTATGTGTTTTCAAGTCTTCAAGGTTTTATTGAACGCTATCTCTATACAAGTGCAAAGTAATGCATTCTTAGTCAGTCTTTTATTTTGTAATTTTAAGAGCAATAAACATATATTGCAATGTTAAGGAATTCATGCTTTTTTTCATTCAGATATCTAAATCAACATGTATAAATTGTTAGTAGTCAATTAATGGGGAGATAATCGAAATCAAATCGGTCTGAAAAAATTAATCGCTAGATTAATCGTTTAAAAAATAATCGTTTATCCCAGCCCTAGACATGCACCAATCGAATAAAACCAATATCAACTTTGCCGAGCAGAATTGGCACATGAGCTGGAAGATGTTTAGATGTTTTTACCCAGACTGCTTTATTCAGCTCAGGTGAAATGAATGCATTTACATTGCAATTACAACTGCATACATAATTCTCCTAGATTAATGTATTAAAAATCACATTATTAAAAGGTCATATTTTTTAAATATGAAACTAAATTAAAACCGCCAGTAACCACCACATTCTTGCTTGTGTGATATTGCAGAACTAAAACAAGAACTCATATTTTTGCACCCATATCTTGAATTTCTGGGGCATTTTATAAATTTTAATGGCATTTTTTGCCAGCATTGCGCAAACCAATACACTGATAACTACCAAAGATCAATTTATTGAATTTACCAGTGCATGTAAATTATCCCATCAATGCAAGTAAATTGCCCTAACAAGTCTAAAAAATATTTGGTTCTTTCCCAGAAGGGGGAAAAAAATAATTAAATATTTCTGTGGCCTTTTCTAGAGGAAAAGTCCCTATTTGATGCCAGAAGAGTTTATCTCCTTCAGTGTCGTTCTCAATACACGTTCTTCAGATGATTTAGTCTTAATAAAAAGTTGTTACTGGAATATTGGATGTTATTCAAGGTCAAATCACACATGTATGTGAAGAATAAGCAACAAATATGAGAAACTCAGTGGATTACTACCATATTCTCTGTTTTTTGAGTTGTGATGTTAAATAAAGCATTAAAGGTGTTACAAAATGTCAGCGGGAAACTTGCAGAGACTCATTCTCATATTTCAAGTTTCTACGGCTGTGCCACTTATTCTTTAGCTGCATGGGATGAGAACATTTTTACAAAAATGTCTCGGGTCAAGAAAAAGTCTAATTTTTTGGATGCTCTCCTGTCACATATCATGCATCTGCACTTCAGTAAACCAGCAGAACACAGCTTACTCTGTTTACATCTGAAATCAGAGTAATGGGCACAAATATCACTGTGTCGACTGCTTACATGATCAGCTCGGTGCTCTGAAGAATGACAGAAAAAGCAGAGATGATTCTGTTGAAAAAGTCTTCTGACTTCATCGTCACACTCACACGTCTTGCTCCAGCAGCTTCTTGTTGAAGTGAGGGTCAGACAGTTTTCATCTCTTGTGTTTGTGTGTCTCCAGGTGTCCACTGTTCCTGTGGAGCGGAGAACGCTGAAGTCCACTGTCCCCGAGGGAGCCGACACACACGCTGAATGTCTGCTGGTCAGACAGGTGACTTCAGATCATAACTCTCAATACTGAGATACTACCATTAGAAAATCTGGAATCTGAGGGTGCACAAATCTTCAGAAAATCGCATTTAAAGTTGTCTAAATTACGTCCTTAGCAATGCATAATCAAAGATTAAGTATTTTTAATGTTTTTTGGCATAAAACAGTACTTAGTTTAGTTTAAGAGAAACATCAGCCAGGAATGAAAACTGTCGTCATTTACTCACACTTATGTCATCCAGATTTCTTACTAATACTTCCGTTAACACACAGAACAACACAAGAGTAGATATTTTTAATATTATCTCCTCATTTTTATCCTTGAACCGTCAAAAGTTTCACATACATTTCCGTTTCCAGTGGTTCTGAACCTGACGGGACATTATGTACTAAAATAGTGTATAGTAGAAGAATAATGTAGTCTGAGGTGCGTGTCTGTTTCATTAAGGAGCATGTTTGGGTGCAGAACCTATCAACTGCTTACAATTCTTTTAAACATTAGTAACAGATTCTTGTTCATTTGTCAGGTGGGAAAACTGTAGAACTGTTTTATTTTTGCTTATTTGTTGTTTAGGAAACGTTTAGCCTTTGGAATTTACATCAAACATATTTAATATTCAAGCGGTCATAAATGATACACTTCTGAAGGGTGTTTGAAGTGCAGGGAATGTTTTTTGTCATTCATTCAGCTGCTCCAGTAGATGAACCTCTGTCTCTTCTTCTTCTTCTTCTTCTTCTTCTTCTACTTCTTCTTCTTCTTCTTCTTCTACAGGCCTGTCAGTATTACAACTCTCAGCTGCATGTGATCCAGTATCAGTATGAAGAGTATGCAGGGGACTACCGCACGCTGCCCAGGTACAGCTCACTCATCTCTCTTACAGATGAGGATTTTAATGTGGGAAAGAAAAAATCTAATCTAGTCATTCAAAAATAAGTGCCTTGCTTGACAAAGACAAAACAGAACCGACCTTGCATAATGTTTAACTTTATGCAAATGAGGAGCACATTTCCGAAGCGATAACCAGTAGAAAATGTATTTGTGGTATATATTTGTTGCTTCTTCTTCATATTCGGGTGTGATTAAACTTGAAGAAGATCCAGTAACCAGTGTTTGGGATTAAACAGTTGCATGAAACAAAATAATGTTACACTTTATTTTAAGGTGTCATTGTTACAGAGTCATTATACTTAGTTAACTACATGCATTTACTATATGGTTAGGTTTAGGATTCGGTTTAGTGTTACTTTGATGTAATTATGCTTAACTGATTGTAATTATAGTATAAGGTACATGTAACGTGTAACAGAGACACCTTTAAATAAAGTGTTACCCTAAATAAATGTAACTCAAATCTGTTACAGTTACTGAGAAAAGTGTCTTTAAATTACAGTTACTTATGAAAAAGATACAAATACAAAAGGGGTCACATCTTAATATTTTCACACACATACAGATATAATTGAGTTCTTTCCCAAATTGCATTAACCTCAGAACGATCTCAAAGTAAAAAGAGGTGAAGTATGGTTTTGAGGATATTATTGTAATCTTAACTAAAGTGAATTAATGATCAAAAGATAATCACATGTAATAAGTTACATTATTTTAATAAAGAATCTGAAATAGTTACAAGACGTATTACATTTTAAATAGGGTAAGTAATCTTCCCAACACTGCCAGTAACTGAAAGAAAAGGTCAAGTTTATTAGAAAAAATAAATCAGAAAATGCTCCACAGTCAAAAACTGTATCACTTCAACATTGCAGGAGATTTATTGAAATTATGTCATCATCACTTTGCAATATTATATTAAACATATTCAATTATTTGACACAGTTATTTAACAACAATGCTTTATCAGTATAAATATATTATTATTTCTTACAAAGAGCCGTATGAATGTTATTGTGTTGATAGATCGGCACTAACACTGCTGTAGTTTATAACAACAATCTCCAACAGAAGAAAGTAACAAGATAACAAATTCCTTAAATATAATAGTTTTAACTGCAGTAAACAGGTGAATAAATAAAGATCCTGTGATTGTATTTGTACATGTCCAGATGTGCAGTCTAACAATAACAACAACACACACGGGACGAAAGCACTGGTGCTGTGAACTGAGAGCAGCTCAGAGCAGAGAAAGTGTGTGTGTGTGTGTGTGTGTGTGTGTCTGTGTGTGTGCTGGATAAACTGTCTCTGACACACAGGACAGACACAAAGAGCTCTGCTTTTCAAGAGCACTGAGGCAGGCAGCAGAAAGGGCACCTGTGTGGGGTCCTGTCAGAGTAAAGCTGACTGAAAGGAGTGAAAGCACCACGTGATGTGGAAAATACAACCTCTTTCAGTAGGAGAGCAGGATTTATCAGCACACTGATGATTGTAGTGTATTCACAGCCTTGTCACTGACGCTTTTGTTTTCTGAATGAATGGGAGTAGTGATTCATGAAACATCTCTTTTGAAATATATAAAAATATTCAAAAGAGATATGATATGATGTATATTTCTGCCTTCCTGAAAATGTTAGAAGGTGCCGGTATTAATCACAAACTCGTCTCTCTGTATTTCTTCTGCCTGATAGGAAGCTGTGTAAATCAGAGAAGTTGCCCTCGCACTCCTTCGAGATCGACCATGAAGACGTGGACAAAGATGAGGTCAGCACCACGCATCAAGCTGAATTTACACAAAGATTCATAAATAAAGTGAACCTGGAGAGTGTTAAATTCGCAAATGCACTTTATAATATTTTTTATTGATTTATTTATTGTGTAGGACACCACGTCTCTGTCGTCGTCTAAAGGAGGAGGAGGTGGAGCAGGAAGTGGAGGTGCAGGGGGAATCGGGGTTTTTAAGTCCGGCTGGCTCTATAAAGGAAACTTTAACAGCACTGTCAACAACAGTATCACCGTCCGGGTGAGATGCACATCTCTCACACATCTGCATTTGACGTGTGATCATTTAAAAAGAATGAAAAATCCCAACCAAGACATAGATGAGTTCGTTTTTTCATCAGATTTGGAGAAATGTAGCATTGCATCAGTGTCTCGTCAATGGATGCTCTGCGGTGAATGGGTGCCGTCAGAATGAGAGTCTGATAAAAACATCACAATAATCCATAGCACTCCAGTCCATCAGAGAACATCTGGAGAAGACAAAACCTGAAACACATCCAGCATTAAGATGTTTTTAACTCAAACACATAGAGTCTATAATCATAATAACACTTCCTCCAGTGAAAAAGTGTTTGGTCTGAATCAGGAGAGAAATCTGCACAGATCAAGAAAATGCACTTCTTCACCGGAGGAAGTGTTATTATGGATTATGGACTTTTTTTATTTTTTTGTGATGTGTTTATCAGCTGTTTGGACTCAATCTGACGGCACCCATTCACTGCAGAGCATCCATTGATGAGACACTGATGCAGTGCTACATTTCTCCAGATCTGATGAAGAAACTCTTGGATGAACTGAGTACTTACATAGTTGCACTGATACTTTCATTAGGCCAGACTGTGTTTTCTAGTATGGTAGACTTCTCTCTTCTCTAAATTCATCAAATTTTCATTCATTTATTTTCATTTATTCATTTTATTTCATTCACAAATTCGATGCTATCAGAAGAACTACTGGAGTGAAAAATATTGCTGATTGGCCATTGCTTGTTTTTGACTTTCTTGATGCTTGTGTTTTCCCAGTCCTTCAAGCGCAGGTATTTTCAGTTGACTCAACTATCTGACAACTCTTACATCATGAACTTCTATAAAGATGAGAAAATATCAAAAGAGCCTAAAGGCTGTATATTTCTGGACTCGTGCACCGGGGTGGTTCAGGTCAGTAAAGATATACGTTTTTAAAGCGGTTCAGCATACATTAATAACCTTGAGGTGACCAGCAACTGATATTTATTCTGGTTTCTGGGTTCCCTCAGAATAACCGGCTGAGGAAACACGCCTTTGAGTTGAAAATGAACGAAGTGACATATTTTGTCCTGGCTGCTGAGAACGAGCAAGACATGGACGATTGGATCAACACTCTCACACGCATCCTGCAGATCAGCCCTCCGGACGGCCCGGCTCTGGATCGCAAGAGCACGGACCTGAGCGACAGCAGACAGGGTGAGGGCTTACAGACAAGTACAGAACGAATGATGTGTGTCAATGTTGCATTTGCAAGAAAGGTCAATGACGATTAAAAGTTGTCTAATGCTGTTTCACCTATGATCTGTATATGCACCATGGATTTTTTTCCATGCATTGAGATGCGGCACAGAAAATGCATTGAAGGGATCAGTGCAATGATCATTTCTGCACCAATTCTGTTTTTACTATGACGCACACATTGAATTAAAGTGTAGTAATTTTTCCATAAGTTATTCACAGTCATCCTATTAAGCTCTTGACAAAGCAAAGAAAACTAAAACACTTACCAGGAGTTGCAAGAATAACTAAAGTGGTCTAAATGATAAGGTAAATGTTTTATGTGAAATGCACTGCACAGGATGTGATTTCGTGTGAAGGAGAACCTGACACCTGCATCTGTGCAAAAAGCTGGTGGTCAGAGAACAACACCTTTACTCAAACAACACGCTCGTGCACTGTAAACACATCTAATGTTAAAGCACAGTGGGCTTCTGTACGTGCTGCGTTCGGATCATGTGTGAAACAGGCGTAATATTATGACTGCAACGTCTACCCTTGATGAACTCTGTTTGGCCTCCAGTAATGATAGAAGGAAGTATTTTCTCCAGCCATAGCACAAGGATTTTGGAAAGCAACTTCAGATCTATGTCCAACATGGAAATTGGCCTATAAGATCCACAGTACTCTGGGTCTTTTTCAAAACAAGAGCCTCCCCCAAAATGAGGCCACATATTTTCAAGGATTTTAATTTAAAGATGAAGAAGGTGTGATTTTATAATCAAATAGAAAATCTTCAAATGATTCTTTATTACTTTCAGTGTTAAGTTACTTTAAAAAATGCATAGGAAGATACAATAAATACATTTAACAAATTCTTTATGCAAAGCTGTCTCTTGAGGACTTCATTAATTTATTTATTGTATATTGTTCTCCTGAAACCGGTTTGAAACACCAAATTTAATGTAGTAAGATTTGTCTATTTGTCTACATTATCTGCTAAGGAACTGTTGTGTGTGTAAAAAGCTCTTAATAGGCTCTACAAGTGATCTCACAAATCCTTCAGATAGATCATCTGATAATCTCCCTAATTCACATCATTTTCTATTAGATCTGTCATCATTTTCTAAATCTCCTTTCTGGAAATTTCACACCAAATCTATCCGCCTCTTCATATTTCAATCTCCACGAACCCCTATCATCCCTAGCTAGAGAAGCACAACCCCTGTATTTCATGGTCCAGAGGACAGATTATTCAGTGGTCAGAGTCCTGCCATCACAATTGGCTCAACGCTACTCACGTCAGAGAGGAGAAGGATGTCACGCCTGTGTTTCAACTCCCTGCTGAATACCACAGAGGCCTTCAGCAAGATCAAACTTTTCCAACTACCTCCTCATAGAACAGGTGCCTGTGCCATCAATCTCCAACATGGTTCACATTGTCCCATGGCAAGGGTTTTTCCCCTATCTCAACCGGAAGCTGAGGCTATGAAGTCATATATTGAAGAGGAACTCTCTAAAGGTTTTATTAGACCATCCACATCACTTGCCTGTGCTGGGTTCTTCTTTGTCAAAAAGAAAGATGGAGGTCTTCGTCCCTGCATCGATTCCCGAGGACTCAATGACATCACTATCATGTTTCACTACCCCTTTCCTCTAGTCCAGGGATCCTCAAATCAGGACCTCGAGATCCACTTTCCGGCAGAGTTTAGCGCTAACCCTAATCAAACACACCTGAGCATGCTAATCAATGCCAATCAATGTCTTTGGAATCATTAGGAAATCACAGGCAGGTGACTTTGACCAGGGATGGAGCTAAACTCTGCAGTGCATTGGACCTCCAGGGTAAGATTTGAGGAAGGGGGGACTAGTCCCTGTAGCCCTGGAACAGCTCCAAAAGGCAAGATACTTCACCAAGCTGAAACTTCGCAGTGCATACGATCTCATTTGCATCTGTGAGGGTGATGAATGGAAGACTGCTTTCTCTACAACAACTGGGCACTATGAGTATGTTGTTGTGCCTTTCGGGCTTGCCAACAGCCCTTCAGTGTTCCAGGCCTTCAGCAACAATGTGTTCAGAGGCATGTTAAATCGCTGGGTCATTGTTTATATTGAAGACATCATGCTTTTACTCCTGCAAGCTCTTTTCTATTGACAACATCAAGATTTTGCTCCCGCAAGCTCAATCCCATCGAACAAAATTATGATGTGGGCCATCGAGAACTTCTTGCAATGAAGATCACTTTTGAGAAGTGGCATCACTGGCTCGAGGGATCCAAACACCTCTTTACTTTACTCACCGATCACCGCAATCTGCAATATCTGAAATCAGACAATAAGACTCATTCACAGAAAGGCACGATGGTCACTGGTCTTCACCAGATTCGACTTCACAATAACCTAGCATCCAGGCTCTCAAAACACTAAGGGGAAGTCTTCTGTAACGAGGAGACAGTGGTGTTAGGATCCATGTGCAATGGGAAACACCTATTCAGATGATCAGTCTCAGGCATGGGGTATTGTGGGAAGTGAAGTCTGAAAAGGCCGGTTAGTACTCTGGTGATGGTTCCCTCTGGTGGTGGTAGGAGAGGGCCACAGAGGCTGAATTTGGGACAGAATCCTTCTCATACTTAGCTGGTACTAAAAAAAGCATATTCAGTCTGATTAAAGTGATCACCTGATACAGAAACACACATGAAGTGTGATCAAAATCCATGTGACCAATCTGTGAATCCAATCTGTGACCATCACTATATAATTTTATTGAGCTTTTGTTAATTGCATTTTCAGCTGAAATGTGTTTTTGTTGTTGCTCAGAGATCATTGATGCATCATCGAATCATGTCCCTGTTCAAAAAAATGAGGAAACAACTGAAAACGGAATCCACCCTGAGCTGGCCAAGGTAATTAATGTGTTGTTACATCTTAGAGAAGCAATCATTACATCCTCCTTCTGAAAAAAACGGAAACGGCCTTGATGCATTCACCTTTGAACAGTTATTAAATCAGAGGGCTAAAAACAGCGTAGAAAAAGGAAAGATCCTGCTAATATTGTGAGTGAAAGTTCACATGCATCAAAAAAATTTAAAAGTATAATATATTTTTATAAAATATAACATATATTTCATAAAATATATTTATATATTTTATATTTTATAAAATATTTTTCAAAATATATTAGCTAAAAATTGTCTGATAATATATTTATGTATTCTCTACTAATATATATTTTGGCCCTATATATATATTTAGTTTTATTTATTTTTTATTTTTTTAAGCTTTCAAAAATATATTTTGACCTCTGTACATTTCAGTCCAAGAAAATGCATTCATATATTTGATTAACCATTATTAGTAATATTTTTATTCTCTATTAGGCCATCCACATTTGTATTTAACTTAAATAAAACTACTGAAATGTATTTTCTTGCCCCTGAAATGAATTTACTAATATATTATAATATATTTTCAAACGATTGATTAATTGCATCCAAAAAAAAAAGGTTTTGTTCACATAATATTTGTGTGTACGGTGTATATTTATCATGTACATATAAAATCAAACAAATGCATGCATATAAATTACATATAAATTATATGACTGTAAATATATGCATAAATGCAGTTCATGATCCTTTCAGTAAATGTCACTCTTTTACTGTTTAGAATCTTAAAAACACCTCCAGCCAAACAAATAGAGACATAAACATCTCATTAACATTCTGTGATAGAGCACTGTTCATGACTAACACTGATGTTGTGATGTTTCAGTATATTTCTGAGACAGAGGAATCAGCCAGAGCTGCCAGACGAGAGGAAAGACTCAACCTGTTCTCTCTGGATCCTGATATCCCAGTACGTCTTTCTGTTTCATGAAGAGATTGTATTGTTTGAGGGGGTTTGTGCAGGGCATTTCACTGTGGTTGTTATTTTGGTGTGTGAGAAGCGCATGCTTTGTGTTGAAGGTTTCGAGGAGCCCCAGGATAGAGTTTGGGGAGTCTGCTTCTGTCCAGCCGTTCGATGAGAGGCTCGGGAAGAGACTGATGATCTCCTGCTGCTCGCTCAACCTCACACTGCAGGGCTGCGTCAACGAGGCCGAGACCGAGCCTGTGACTAACGTACGAGCTCATGTCCTCTATCACAACAGAACATTCATTCAGAGAAATACAATAGTTCAGTAGCACATATATTTGTTTGCATACTCCTTGCAGAATCTTTATCATTCAAAAGAACAGATTTCATTAAACAATGCATTTTGTTTTTAATGTAGGACATTATGAAATATATATATATATATATATATATATATATATTTCTTAGCATTTTATTTTTCTGTTAAATATCTTACATTCTCTAATCATGACTTTACTTGACATTATTATGACATTTACTTGATAAACAAATTTCTTAAGAAAATAGCTTTTTCATGTTTTAAAAAATATGGTTTTTTTTTTCTTTCTCCATGGATAAATGATTTTTTATTAAAGGGATAATTCACCCAAAAATCTTAATGATGTCATTAATAACTCACCCTCATGTCGTTCCAAACCTGTGAGACCTCCGTTTATCTTCAGACACAGTTTAAGATATTTTAGATTTAGTCCGAGAGCTCTCAGTCCCTCCATTGAAGCTGTGTGTACGGTATACTGTCGATGTCCAGAAAGGTAAGAAAAACATCATCAAAGTAGTCCATGTGACATCAGAGGGTCCGTTAGAATTTGTTGAAGCATCGAAAATACATTTTGGTGTAAAAATAGCAAAAACTACGACTTTATTCAGCATTGTCTTCTCTTCCGTGTCTGTTGTGAGAGAGTTCAAAACAAGCAGTTTGTGATATTCGGTTCATGAACGAATCACTCGTTGTAACCGGATCTTTTTGAACCAGTTCCCCAAATCGAACTGAATCGTTTTAAACGGTTCTCATCTCTAATATGCATTAATCCACAAATGACTTAAGCTGTTAACTTTTTTAATGTGGCTGACACTCCCTCTAAGTTCAAACAAACCAATATCCCGGAGTAATTCATGTACTCAAACAGTACACTGACTGAACTGCTGTGAAGAGAGAACTGAAGATGAACACCGAGCCGAGCCAGATAACGAACAAAAGTTTGATTAAACAGTTTTCGTATCACCAGTAGTTCTTTCAGACAGTTCGATTCAATAAACCGATTCTTTTGCGCTCGAAGTAATGGCGTCATCGGCGATGATTGCCCGGATTCAAGCCTTCGGTTTACCCGCGCTCATAACACTAGCACATAATCAGTTCAGAATCAATCACCAAAAGAATCAGTTCGGTTCAGACGCTCTGTGTGTCGGTTATCTGGCTCGGCTCTGTGTTCATCTTCAGTTCTCTTAATGCTTATTGGAGACTCGAACCATTTCAAATGATTCAGTTCGATTTGGTGAACTGGTTCAAAAAGATCCGGTTACATCGAATGATTCATTCACGAACCAGATATCACAAACTGTTGTGTTTTGAACTCTCTAACACAGACATGGAAGAGAAGACAATGCTGAATAAAGTTGTAGTTTTTGCTATTTTTGGAACAAAATGTATTTTTGATGCTTCAAAATATTCTAACGGACCCTCTGATGTCTAATGGACTACTTTGATGATGTTTTTCTTACCTTTCTGGACATGGACAGTATACCGTACACACAGCTTCAATGGAGGGACTGAGAGCTCTCGGACTAAATCTGAAATATCTTAAACTGTGTTCTGGAGATAAAAGGAGGTCTTACATGTTTGGAACAGCATAAGGGTGAGTTATTAATGACATAATTTTGCTATTTGGGTGAACTAACCCTTTAAGTATAAACTCGCTTACTTTTTATTGAAAAACAAGCCTAAATATCTTAAATCATGTTGCTTCTCATGTATCTTGATTTGTACAGGAGAAGACAAAAACAAAATGAAACTACTAAGAAAATATAATTTGCAGTGTACTACTTTCATTTAATATATTTTGTATTTCATTTTTCATGTATATTGTGCAAGACAAAAATAATTACTGCATTTACACAGATGATCCTGTTCAAAAGTTTACATCCCCTTGATCAGTGTCTGTGATTATTGTTCTTGTCTCATCGATGCCTACAGAAGTTGAGATCCTGCTTTTCTCATCTAAAGCAACTGAGGGAATCAACTTTTACAAAAACTTGCATTTGCTTGTTGCTCGAGAAAGATACAAGAGAATGCAAACTTTTGTAAACGAAGATCAAATAAATCGTTATTATTCTGTCTTCTGGGAAATACTTAAATATCTTATATAGAGGGATATATGTATGTATATTACTATAAAGTTTACAAAAGGCTTTAGAAATGTAGGACACAAGAAGGGTGTGCAAACATATACCCTCAGCTGTATATAGTGTATCATTTATTAATCTCCTTATATCTGACCCTGGAGCACAAAACCAGTAGCACAGGGATATGTGTAGGAGTAACCAATTTCAAAATTATAAATTTTTCGTTGATGCTAAAAATCATTAGGATATTAAGTAAAGATCATGTTCCATGAAGATATTTTGTAAATGTCCTAACATTAATATATCAAAACTTCATGTTTGTTTAGTAATATGCATTGCTATGAATTTCTTTGAACACCTTTAAAGGACATTAAATTTTTTTTTACACATCTCAACTGAATACTGTCCTCCTAACAAACCACACATCAATGAAAGCTTATGTATTCAGCTTTCTCAGTTTCCCCCCAAAACATTGACCCTTATAATTGGTTTTGTGGTCCAGGGTCACATGTGTTTGCTGAATGACTGCTGTCCCTCCTCAGATCGAGCCTTTCTTCGTGTCGGTGTCTCTGCTGGACATCCGTGAGGGCAGGAAGGTTTCCGCTGACTTCCATGTGGACCTAAACCACGAGGTGGTGCGGCAGATGCTCAGTGGCTCTGCTAGTGCAGGAGATCACGGCTCGGATGGTGCTCCGCAGGAAAATGGCCTGAGCTCACCGGTGGAGAAGAAGAGCGAGGACTGCCAGCTGAGCCCGGAGCTGGAGAACTGGCTGCGCTTCCCCAAACAGGTAAGAGTGCAGGAGCCCTTTGATACGGAGGTGGATCTTCAGAGGAGGGATCTGTGTTCATGTGTGTATGTGGTTGATCATTCTGCAGGCGATTTTTTCCATTACGAACCCACACACAGACATCGTGATGGTGGCACGGGTGGAGAAAGTGTTGACGGGAAATATTTCCAGCGGTGCAGAACCCTACATCAAAAACACAGATTCCAGCAAGGTTTGTCATTTCAATGAATTTACATCATAAAGTGCTTTGAATAAAAGCGTCTGCTAAATGCATACAGGTCATGTAATGTGTATGTAGATATTTATAAACTGTAGGGACAAAAGTATTGGGACACCTGACCATTACACCAACAGTAATGTTAACGGCATGGCTTTCTAAATGCATCGACATTAATATGAGTTGGTCCATAATTGCAGCAGTCCTAGCTAACAGGAAATGTTCTCCAATGATTTGTAAAAATCGCAAGGCGCAGAACAAGTGTGTTTGCTAGTTTCAGTCCGACACCGTTCGCATTTTCCCGTCCAGCACCACGTCGTTTAATTAGCAAATGCATTTGCGCTCATTTGTGCGCCCATGGGCGTGCTGGTCTAAAAAAGAGGTGTCTTCAGGCACATTTCTGGTGCATTGCTATTTTAAGGAGCAATGTTTTTTCTTTGTTATTTAAAGAGTGCACGCGCTGCTTATTAAACACAGGGACGCACAGTAGCACACAAACATGACAAATATTACAAATTAAAGGATTGCAATGCAATGCATAAGAATTTGTGTAGGCTAATTAAATATCTATAAATATTTACGTCATTTTACCGTCTGTAAAATGGCAAAAGTGGATTTAGACACGCCCTGAGTGCACCTGCGCCGTGCGCTTTACACTTTTTGTGTTTAGATCGTTAAAATAGGGCCCTAAGTTCTTAAATGTTCTTAAAGTACTGTTTATAGAATGATCTTATCACTTAATATAATATTGGATAAAACGTTGAGAAACCACATTCTTTGAATGTCCGCATACCGTTATTTTTACTTAAAAATGTCCTTAGGAGAAAACATTTGTACTTAATGAATGTTCTTAATGTTGGGAGAAAACACTTTTAATTAAAAATAAACTTCAAAGATAAAATTATCAGAAAATAGTTTTCACGTAACTGTGTCGAATGAAAACTCACGGAGAGGAAGGTTGTGGGTACACAGTCTTTAATTAATCCACATACAGGCCGTTGCTCTGTTTTACCTCCCAATAAACCGGGGGTAGTACAATTCAACAACAAAAACTGCATCTGTAAAGTTATGGTTTATTGATGTCTACACGTACCCCAACCCTAAACCTACCCTTACAGTAATGCAGATCCATTAAAAATCATTGTTTAGCATGAGAAAAAGGAGGCGATACTGATGTGCTCATGCGCAGTAAACCCTGGTAGGAAAATCTGACATGTAGGATAAATGTCAGGACACCGGCTGGTGACACACGTATACCATAGACGAGACCCGACAAACTAGAACTGAACACACAGGAACTTAAACACACGGGCAAACGAGGAAAAAGGCTGAATTAACCAGACACAGGTGAACTGACCAACATAATCAAGGGAAGAATGGGGAAACTAGGTCAATGAACACATGAGGAGAGAAAACAAACTCAAAGTCCAGTTGTTTTAGTAACCTTTAAAAGGCTGGTTGACCACTTTTTTTCTAGGCTTAATTGTGTTTTTTGGGGAGCAGTCTAACGTCTTAATGTTTGGTTTAAAAAAGCATTATTTTACACATAATTGACCTTTATTCTGCAATGCGTTGTCCCTTCTGGAATCAAATACACTGAACTCCAGTTTCTCTGCTTGTTCCATCCAGACTGTGCAAAAGATGTTGAAATCCAATAAACAGTTCTGTAGCAAACTTGGAAAGTACCGCATGCCTTTCGCCTGGTCTATAAGGTAAGGGGATCCTAAATCTCTGGTGCTTCAGCTATACTGGATCAAACACTCAACAAATACAAGCTCTGGCACTATTAAAGCATCTCTTCCTTCTGTATATTCCAGGTCAGTATTTAAGGACAACCAGGGAACAGTGGACAGGGAAAGTCGCTTCTCTCCTCTCTTCAAACAAGAGAGCAACAAGATTTCCACAGAAGACCTCATCAAGCTCATCACAGAGTACAGGAGGTACAGACGAAATCACACACGTGTGGCCCTGGAACACCAAACCAGTTTAAACTGAGATGTGTAAATCATCTGAAAGCTTGTTTTCCACTGATGTGTGGTTTGTTCGGAGGACAATATTTGTCTGAGATACAACTATTTGAAAATCTGGAATCTAAGAGTGCCAAAAAAAATAAAATATTCAGAAAATCGTCTTTAAAGTTATCTAAATGAAGTCCTTAGCAATGCATATTACTAATCAAAAATTTAGTTTTGATGTATTTATGCTTAGATATTTACTAAATATCTTCATGGAACATGATCTTTACGTAACATCCTAATGATTTTTGGCATTAAATAAAAATGTATAATTTTGATGCATGCAATGTATTGTTGTCTATTAAGACTGCTCTTGGATTCCAGGGTTACAAATCTCACGTCATCATAAATCACCTCAGTAAAATCAAGTGTATTTACAGGGCAGAGAAGGCCAGCAAACTCCAGATCATCCCTGGAAACCTTGAAATAAACGTGGACTGTGTTCCCATGGAGTGTCCCAGTACGTCCAACTAACACCACAACCCTCGCATTTGAGGCCAATTTGATGCAATTTTACTCATAAATGTTGAGTTTTAAGCGCTGTTGTGTGGCACACACTCATCATCATGCATGCACATGTTCCTCAGACTGTGTGACGTCCTCGTATGTGGCTCTGAAGCCGTTCGAGGACTGCGCTCTTCACGCTCCGACGGTGGAGGTGGACGAGTTCCTGCAGGACTCTTCTAAGTTTACCCAGCCTTACAGAGTCTACAAGAATCACATCTACATCTACCCCAAACACCTCAAGTATGACAGCCAGAAGAGCTTCGCGAAGGTGAGGAAGACACATTCACACTGGACCTTCAGACTCACAAATGCTGTGAAATCTGAATGGATCGAAATTGCATAAACTTGCCCATGTCAGACCAACAGAGGGCTTCAAATGCTGTCCAAACTAGACAAACAAGACTTTCTGAAGAATATAAGTAGCACTTTAGTTTAGGAACCAGTTCTCACTATTATCTAGTTGTGTATTAGCATGCATATTACTAGCATATCAGCTATAAAACACATATTAATGCCTTCTTCTGCATGATCATATTTTAGATCCCTTAATCCACTCCATACCTAAACTTAATAGCTATCTTACTTTTAATAAGCAGCTAATTTTAACTTCTGACCGGCAGCTGTGGAGTGACTGGTCATGCTGAAGTTGCTTGAGATGTGCTCAGTTTATATTGTTTCAGTCCTCATTTGTTAACGTGCAGTGTACAGTCATGCTGTGTCTGTTCTTAGGCTCGAAACATAGCCGTTTACGTGGAGTTCAGAAGCTCTGATGAAGAACATGCCAAGCCACTTAAGGTAACGTAACACAAGTTTCCATCAGTTTCCATCCACATCTGCTTTAAAATTTGACTCGTGAATATAAATGCTGTGAATGCATTTCCACAGTGCATCTATGGAAAGCCAGGAGGTCCAGTTTTTACCACGACGGCCTGTTCCACAGTTCTGCATCACTCACAGAACCCAGACTTTTGTGATGAGGTTTGCAAAATGTTCTTTTCAAGTGCTTTATCAGCTGTTGTAGGTTACATTAAGATGAAGGTTATGGGTCTTTTACCGTTTGTTGTGATATGCTTGATCAGGTGAAGATTGAGCTGCCCACACATCTTCATGAGAAACACCACATACTCTTCTCCTTCTATCATGTGACCTGTGACATCAATGCCAAGACCAGCTCTAAGAAGAAAGAGGCTCTTGAGACTCCAGGTGTGTGCAAATGCACATTATCCTTTGCTGTGTGTGTGTGTGTGTGTGTGTAGTGCTCTGATAGTGTGTGTATGTGTGTGTTGTGCTGTACAGTGCTCTGATAGTGTGTGTGTGTGTTACAGTGGGCTATGCGTGGCTGCCTCTTCTGAAGGATGGACGTCTTTCCTCTCAGGATTTCAGTATTCCAGTCTCATGCAATTTGCCTGGTGGATATCTACACATTAAAGAGCCCTCATCCACCAAAGTGAGTGCAGGAATCCAGAGTATGATGTATGAAGCATGATGATGAAGACGGAGATTTAATAAGGATGAAGACATACAGTAGAAGTGACTGATTATTAACATCATAAATCTGTAGCAAAAAAAAAAAATTACATTTATATCTCTATACTTTTTGTTATATAACATATTTCTAATAGAGTGATAGCAAATTGCAAAAAAAAAAAAAAAAAGTCTTCTAGCCAATACTGTAATAAACGTATGTCATGTACATTTATATCCATCCTAAAACCTGTCAACAGTAATGCATTGCAAGTAACGTGAGTAAAGTTGTAATGATGATTCAGTGACGTTGGGATCCATGTGCAGCTTTATTAACAAACAGTACGACTCAGACAGGCAAAGTTCAATCAATTCAAGGGTAATTAGGTAAGACCGATTCATAACCTGAGTCCAAGCAGGGGTCGGGGCAGGCGGCAAACAGAGAATAGATCAAACCAATACACAAGCAAGGTCAAAGAGGAAGGCAGAGAGCGATCAGAAGGGTATAAACAATCCAGATAGACAACAGGTAAACAAACAAGGGGTTAACACTCAGAAGGGTCAGCAGAAGCAAAACAAGACTTCACACAGAGGGTAGGGTAGGCACTGATTAAACAGTCAAGATAATGATTTGTACCTGTGCAGGTGATCAGTCTCAGTCATCACGGGGTGAGGGGAAATGAAGTCCGTAGAACAGTATTCTAGTGATGGTTCCCTCTGAGAGGGTTGATTTGTGACAAAAGTAATGCAGTACTTTAAAATTTACAATTAAATATCTGAGTTACTTTGGCAAATAAGTAATACCAGTTACTTTGTTTTCCCATTTATTCACTGACAGCTGTCCTGTCCCAGTGTTGAGTCACTTTCTTTCGGCCAGAGGCTTATTAAATGTAACTTTTGGTGTGAAAGGGCCCTTAAAGTGTAACAAGTGCGTGATGAAAATCCAAAAGGAGCAGATTTTAATGATCACAAGGGTGAAGCACAAACACATACATAACCTTACATATTACTCAACACTTTAATACTTTAAGGACCGACAAACATGAACTAAAGAGACCGGGTTTATAAAGACAAGGGAAGTAATCAGAAGAACAGAAACAGGTGAGGAGTAATCAATTAACTAAACAAGAATAGGAAAATGACCAAATAAGGAAAGCTCAAAGGGAACAGGAGAACGGAAGTCCAAGACTGTGACATACAGTAGTCTGTGTTTCTGTAACACAATACATGTTGATGTTATATAAGAATTTAATCTGTAAAAAAAAGTCTTAAAACAGGAGACCCAAAGACAAATAATGATAAATCACATGCAAAATATTACAATAGTTTGTTTTTCATTTTTATCTTGCAGAATGGCTCGGATGTGAAGTGGGTCGATGGGGGCAAGCCCATCTTCAAAGTGTCCACCTTGGTGCTGTCTACAGTTTATACTCAGGTTAAAAAGAGCCACAGTCTCAGATTAAAATGTACAGTTATCTTGCTCATGTTTTGTGATTTCATAATTCCCCTGTTTTTTGTGTGCAGGACCCCCATCTAAACCGCTTCTTCCAGCAGTGCCAGAAACGAGAGGCAGACCTCTCTCAAGCTCCTACCTCAAACTTCCTCAACTGCCTTAAAGTGAGTGCATCCAGGGCCTGAATCTGTGAGGTCTGGGGCATCGAAACTGAGCTATAACTACAAATCCAACCCATTTTATACACATTCATACATATATTATCTAGAGACAGACATGTAGCTGATGTAGCTCTTTTTCGTCTTCTCAGGGCCTCCTGAGTATGGAGAGGATTCATGTCATAATCCGCTTCCTTCCTGTGATCTTCAACCAGCTCTTTAAAGTGCTCACTCAGAACGACACGGACGAGGTGTCCAGCAGCACCAGCAGGTACAGGCCCATCGCTCGCTCTTCTGAACACACTCAACTCAATCAACATGGCAGATCTGAGTCTCTCTTTAACATCACATTTAACCTGTTTCCATCAGGGTCCTGGTGCACATCTTAGCTAAGTGCCACGAGGAGAACCTGGCCCACTATTTGCACTCTTACATAAAGGTACACAAAAAAAAGTCATGTTTTTGTTCTTGAGGAAACATGTGGCATGTGTGTGGGACACGTCTGTGTTTCTCTTTGGTTTAACCAGTTTGTCTTCAAGACTGAAGCGTGTGGCTTCAGAACGGTTCATGAAGAGCTGGCCAAGGGCATGACCTCTGACCTGAAGAGCAACGACCAGTCGGTCATACGCAATATCCTCAAGGTGAGCTCACATCACCCTCTCCCTCTCACAGAAGTCTCCGACTGTTTAAAGCCTGTCGACTGACATCTGCTGGGTTTTCTGCAGTTCTCCTGGTTCTTTCTGGAGATCATAGTCAAGTCGATGGCGCAGCATCTGCTGGACTCAGATAAGCTTACGGTAAATACTGAGTCAGCAGACATCAATTCATGTGTGTGTGTGTGTGTGTGATTTTAACAGTAGTCGCTCAGTCTAAAATAATGACTTATAATGAAGTCTGAGGACTAATTCTTCTTCGTTTATGAGTATGCATATTACTGGCTGTTTATTAGGCAAGGCAAGGCAAGTTTATTTCTATAGCACATTTCATACACAATGGTAATTCAAAGTGCTTTACATAAAAGAAAGTAATAATCATGAAGAAAAATAATTTCAAAAATAAAACAAGCAATTTAAAAACTTTGAAAATGATTTAAAAAAACAACCTTATTTAAAATGAATTTAAAACGTTTGAAAATATAAAATGATTTGACATCAAATACAGTGAATATTAGTACTAATAAAGCACATCTTAATGCCTCGTTCTGCATTGCCATGTGTCAGATCCCTTAATCCTTAAACTCTATACATAAACTTATTTATCTATCAATAAGCAGTAATTAGGAGTTTATTAAGGTAAAGGTTGTAGCTAATAGTTGGAAATGGTCCACAAACTAAAATGTCATCAACTCTTGGTTTGATTTTATATAAGCTTTTGAGATTAAGTTAAATGTAAAATTACACCAGATACAAGATTAGTACTTTCTTTGCTTTTTAGTTATTTAGATAAGAGTTTACAAATGAACCTGGGTTTGCTTTAAATGCGCATTACAGTCCTTAACTCTGTATTACTGTAAATACTCAGACTTTGCTTTCCAAAGAATCTCATTTATAGCTGCTAAACCCGTAATATTTGCCCTGTTCACAAGCTGTGATCATCTTTACCGTTTTCCTTAAACAGCCAACAAATCAGAATAAAAACCGAATAAATGAAAGATGTTTTTCTGCAGTCTCATCAACATCAAGTGCAACTGCTTCTGTGTCTTTCTCGCGGTTCCTTTAATAAGAAATGTGTGACACGTGTGTTTGCTCAGCTTCCTCGACCGCAGCGGTTTCCCGGCACCTTCCAGAGTCGACTGGAGACCCTGATCATGTCCATGTCCGATCACATCTTCTGGAAGAACAAAGAGCTGGCAGAGGAGACACGCAGCGCTAATATGGCCATAGCTGTCTTTGTGAAGGTCAGGAACGGCACATGACGACTCAGATAATCAAGACTTATAAATGTTGTACATGTGTGCACAATGAAGTAAATAATTAAATTAGATGCAGGACTGTTTTTAAAGCACATAAATAGGTTTATGTATTTTGTGTGTGGATGCATTTGAAATTCAACAGAGTCTCCCTGTTCATAATAATGTTATAAACTTGTTTCAGTGATTAATTCAATAAATGCATGTCCCGTCCTCAGCGGTGCTTCACATTCATGGACCGAGGATTCACCTTCAAACTGATCAGCAACTACACAAACATGATCACAGCCGGTGACAATAAGGTACCTGAATCTCTGAATAAGTTAACGCTGGACGTGAGCATGTGTGAACACTACTAGAGGAATCGATTGATGACCTCTTGATGACGCAAATGTCAAAGCTTCAGATTTGTGGAAACACAAGCCCAAGATTGTGACATCACATCCTGTTGGTTGTGAGAAGATGCATGCTCAAAGTCTAGTGTGATCACGGCTTTAGCATTAAAACCAAGACACTACACATTAAAAAGATCTTTACTTATGTAATGGCTGACATGGGTTTATGTATCATTTATGTGTGTTTTGTCTAGCTCACTGACTGTCTCTGTGTTGCACCGCGTGTGTGTGTGTGTGTTGTTTTTCCAGACGCTGTGTGAGCTGAAGTTTGAGTTCATTAGGGAAGTGTGTAACTATGAGCACTATGTCCCTCTGAGTCTTCCCGTCCCGTCTGCACGAATCACAGGTCAGAGATGTGTCTCAATCACATGACTTCCTGATTAATTAGCATACTATAGGCCACACCCCCTGATGTATTCTGTCTGTCTCATTTCTCTCTGTCAGACAAGGCATCGCCGGAAACCCAAAGTGCTCTGGGTAACTATTAAGTGTTTTTTACTGAACTTATTTTATTCCTCAATGCTGTGGCACAGTTTTCTGAGGAAGTTTAATGCTGTTTTTTAGTCTGGTTGATAATCAAAGTCATAATCGAGTAGCAGCCGCTCTTCTCTTTAGTCGACTAGTCTCTCAGCAGTTTTACAGCACGAGGAATAAATTAACTTGTGCTACAAGGATAATCAGGATCAAGATGTGCTTTACAATTTAATGACGCGCAAGCAGAAGTTCCCAAAAGACTCATTTATCCAAACGTGTTCTGGAGTGTCAAGAACGGGCAACGGTCGGTTACGTGGTTTCTCGCTCTGTCTGATTTCTCAGTGGACTTTCCAGAGTATATTCTGACGGAGGAGTTCTGCAGGAAACATTTCCTCACAGGAGTGTTGTTGAGAGAGCTGGGGCTCGCTTTACAAGACGAGCAGGACCTGAGACACCTGGCCCTGGCCTGCCTCAAGAACCTCATGGCTAAACACTCACTGGACTCCCGCTATGCCACAAAGGTGAACTTTGAGACTGAGAACACTTGAAGTATACAGTCGTTGTGCACCATTCATGTTCGTCTGTGAACTGATTTGAACCGTGTTGTGTGTTTAGGAGAAACAGGCACGGATAGCCTCTCTGTACCTGCCTCTTTATGGTCTGATCCTTGACAACATGCCTCGCTTTTTCCTCCGAGATCTGTTTCCAATCTGTCTGACGGCCAGTGACCAGGTACACATCCGTCAGCTCAACTTTTGATAACATTAGAAGTGGACGTCAGGGAACAGTACACATCTAAAGTAAAAAACGAAAGCAGTTCTTGAGGCCTAATAAGTCATAAGATTTCCTTTTCAGGGTTCCAGAGATGACCTCTGTGTCGGGGTGGGTTTAGGAGGTCAGGTGACCCACGTTTTACGCCATGGGAACTCGATGGATGCGTCCTTCTCCAAGGAGGTGCTCAACTCCATCACAGGTACAGTGATGCTCTCTAGACTGTGTGCATGTGTTTCAGTGACTGCTAGGGGGGGGTTGGAGTTTTTTCATCATAAACTGTCATTATACAGAAGAAACATCCCAAAATAAAAGCTCCTTAGACAGTCATAAGGGTCAATTGTTTTGAATTATCTGAAAGCTGAATAAATACTCAGATTGCAAGAGAGCAGATGAATTTAAAACATCTCTGAAAGAGAATTAACTAAAGCAAACACTGATCACCATAATGATGGTTTGTTGAAATTCCACCATATTTTTTTTTTTGACTATAATTGCAGTTAATAGCAAACGTGATATTATTTCAAAGTCATTAACATTGACAAATCAACTATTTTTAATTGATTCAGTGGTTGCTTGCCATCAGGTTAAGTTCTCCATTGATGTGTGGTTTGTTCGGAGGACGATATTTGTCTGAGATACAACTATTAGAAAATCTGGAATCTGAGAGAGCAAACAAATCTAAATATTGAGAAAATCATCTTTAAAGTTGTTCAAATCTTTCAAATTAAAGTTTTGATATATTTACGGTAGGAACATATATTCAAGGAACATGATCTTTACTTAATATCCTAATGATTTTTGGCATAAAAGAAGAATCATTTTGACCCATCCAATGTATTGTTGTCTATTGCTACAAATACACCCCAGAGACTTCAGACTTCTTGTGCTCCAGGGTCACATATATTGAGTTTCTTTCCCCCAGCCTTTTCTTCATTGGCTGTATCAACCGCTAACCATGCAGACTCCAGAGGTTCCCTCATCAGCATCGAGTCGAACCCCAGCAACAGCGACCGCAATAGTGAGAAGATGGATGGATGTGAAAAGGTGAGCAAGCACATGACATTTGGACTGACTGACAGAACAAAAACAGACGCTCAGAAAGAAAGACTGGTTTGTCTCATATAACCAGAGACTGATTGTGATGACTGTGTTCAGTTTGCCAGGCCGCAGTCTCTCATTGGGTTCGGTGCACGCTTTGACAAACTGGACCAAGCGGAGACCAGAAGTCTGCTCATGTGTTTCCTGCACATCATGAAGAGCATTTCAGAGGGTGAGACTTTAAATGACTGAACCTTGAAGGAACATGTCTATTGCACACATCCACATCTCATACGGTAGCGAGCTGTAACACAATGCTCTGTTGTGAGGATGATCTGCTCTGGTGTTGCAGAGGTGCTGGTTTCATACTGGCATCGAGCCATCCACCAGGAGATCAGCGACTTCTTCAACATCCTGGAGTGAGTGACTCTGTTCATAAACACCATACTGAGGAATGAAGAAGAAACAAGGAATCAACTCCTAGCGGGTTTTCATTATTTTGCTTACTTCTGTTTTAAACAGACTCTGCCTCCAACACTTCCGGTTCCTTGGAAAGCGTCACATTGCCAGGTAAGATCTCTTTCTCTTCTCTTCTCTTCTCTTCTCTTCTCTTCTCTTCTCTTCTCTTCTCTTCTCTTCTCTTCTCTTCTCTTCTCTTCTCTTCTGATTGTATATGTGCTTGTAAACAGGAATGAGAGAATGAATGATGGAGAATTAGAGAATACACAAAACCACGTTTCCATTGAATTCCAGTGCTTTTTGAAATAAACATATCACAGAGAACACGATTCTAATGTATTATGTGTAATTTGTCTGACTATTACAAGCCAGAGTTCAATAAATCAAGCCTGAAAATGATAGATCATTCCTGCTTTGGCAGTATATGTCAAATAAATGCGAACTTTTATCCTGTAAGCTAATATCAAGTAATACAGCAGAAATTGTACCTTGTGGCTGAAGCAAAGTGGATATAACTTGCTTGAATCACAGTCCTTTTTCAAAACCTTGAATCAGTTGCGACCAAAACATGGATAAAAACACCTTTTACAAACCAACTGCAAATGTTTTATTGAAAGTGAAATGTATGGAATGCAATTAACAAATCATCAAACACCATCAAATATGAAGTGTCTGTATAACACGCGTTACTCACTTAATTTGCAAGGCTTCATTTGTTTGCTTTCTGGAGAGAGACACAACTGTTCCTTTTTATTACACAAACGTGTCATTTTAAAATGTGAAACGGATCTGAGATAAGGTAAAAAACCATAGGCACTGGTTCATGGGTCCACAGAGATCAACCAATGAAATAAACTAAAATGAAAAATCGAAAGCACTTCTGACATTACAGGGCCTTGTTTACTGAAATCACATGAGTTTGAGTCAAACGCTCCAAAACAATGGTTGGAAACAAACGATTTGCAGATGTTTCAAAACTTTATAAAGCCTTTCTTAGAAAGCTAATTTGGTCCATAGCAAGTTCACGATGTAACTGCTTTCTGTGTGTTGAACAGGTCTGGTATAAAGACTGAATGGTGTCTGAAATATCTAGCACAGGCTTTTTCTTAGCACGAACTAAAACTAGAGGAACTCTTGCTTACCAATACTTTATAATGAGTAGCAGCCATAAATGAACGGCAGTTTTGTTCCCACTTCATATGTTGTGTTTGTATTCTGATGTGTGTTTGATCTTCCATCTCTCCCTCATCACGCTCTCTGTTCCCTCGTTCATCTTGTCCTCTGTCTGGCTTCCACACATAACTTCACATCCTCACAGCAGTCTCTTAAGTTGACAGCACCAGCATCTGACAGACAAACCTGACTTGTCCTGCTCTTAAACGCTGCTCTAGAAGCTTGGCTTTCATTTTCCTGTCTGTGCTGGCTGTGAGGATGAAGGTTGGCGTTAACCCTGCTGTAATTGGCTCGTTGTGTGCGCAGGAAGCTAGCGGCCGCCGTTAAGCTGGCTCAGGCCACACAGAACAATGGCACCCTGAAGGGGTCTAACGTGTCCTGCCAGTCTTCAGGGCTCCTACCCCAATGGTAAACACCTAACAGGTCCACACAGAGCTCCCAAAACCACTTACACTCCTAAAAATAAAGCTTCTGGACTGGCATCTGTGTTTCCATGAAGAACCCTTAACATCAGTCCAACCTTTCCATTTCAGGGTCTGCGTATTGGAAAACGCTTCTTGAGAATATTAAAATGTTCACATTGACCCAAATCGGCTGTGAAAAAACCCTTTTGGAAGCTTTATTTCTAAAAGTGAAACACAAAGTGTGCAATGCATAGAATTAAGTATTGCAATGAATGCATTTCTCAGCTAAATGAGTTATAACCCTGAATATAACGTTCTTAAACACACTCACACATGCATTAAACATTCCTCCCGCTTTATATCAGGTGTCTTTAACTGTGCTTGTGTAACACGTTAATTTTCTGGCACAGTGTACTCATTGTGTTCACCTTTGCTGATGTTGAGGAAGGTTACAAGGGGTAGAAATCCAGTGTAATAACAGTGTAATAACAGTGTAATAACTACAGAAATTACTGCATGCAGATATTTTTAAAATGTAAGTTCACACAAAACATGACATAGAGTGAGTGCAGTTTGTGTTGGTGCTTAAAGACACTTTGTATAAAGTGGGAGCGTCCTGTGTAAATATCATCATGTCACATCCATAGTGTGGGAACCATTTTGGTCTGTATCCAGTAAACCCGTCTCATTCACCTCCTGATGTAGTTCATACAGGCTTTCTGCAGGTCTTATAAAGGTCTTCATTCTTTCTTTCATAAAATCATTAAATATGACATGCACTGCAAAAAATAAATCTTCCTTGGTATTTTTGTCTTGTTTTCCAGTGCAAACATCCGTAAAAGGATAGTTCTCCCAAAAATGAAAATTCTGTCATTTATTACTCACCCTCATACTTTTTGAATGCAAAGAAAACTAAAATAATGACTTAAATCAACAATTCTTCACCTCCTCATCCAATCTGCCGTTTTTGTTTTCTTTGTGCACAAAAATTATTCTTATAGCTTCATAATATTTCACCGATGTCCTTGCTGTGGTAATATCATGTTAATATCCTTGCTGTCTATGGAGGGTCAGAGAGCTCTCAGATTTCATCAAAAGTAACTTGTGCTCTGAAGATGAATAAAGGTCTTATGTGTTTGGAATGACATGAGGGTGAGTAATTAATGACAGAAATGTACATTTTCTGGTGAACTATACCTTTCAGTCAAGATCTACATTTAACCGAGATTCAAACTGAAGATGTAAAGTCTTGTTTTCTGAAAAAATGTGAAGTGATTTTTTGCCTAAAATACAAGTCAGATTGTGTCAAAGCAGCTTTACAGTATTAAACAGGGAAATAGTGTGCAGTTCTCCTTTGGCCAGACAAATTTTCTCATAAAACAAGACATACCTTAAATGTGCTAATCTTAATTTTACGAATATTAAGACATTTGCACTGACAACAAGACAAAAATATTGATTGATCAAGTGCATTCATTAATTAAGTGTAATGTGACCAGAAAACTGTTTTCATTTTCTAGTGTTAGGGAGCAGAGCTCTTTTATATCAAATTATTGCAAGTTGTATTTCAAACCTTGAAGTGTTGCCAATACAAAACATTTACAGTAGAAACATATTTACATAAAGTGTTCTATATATTTTGTAAAAAGCTTTACATTTACCTTCAGAAAGCCTGCAGAAACCCTGTTACATGTCTCTTTTGAAACAGAGAAAATTAAAAGCTATTTAGGATACTTTTTAGTTCAAACCTACTGCACATTCACAGGTTAAGAGACACATTTTCAAAACAACGGTTGACTTTCTGTAAACACTATAATAATTTCCAGCCGTTCCGAGCAAGAAAGTAGAGAAAAAGAGAATTGAATCATTTTCTCTGCTATCATCATGACATCTGAGGATTATGTTATTGCTGCTGTTCCCAGGATGCTCTCTGCTCAGGACGGGCACAGACACGCCCGCTCACAGACCATGCCCATCATCAGGGGGAAGAACGCCCTCGCCAACCCCAAACTACTGCACATGATGGAGACAACAGGTACTCACCCGCCTGTGAAGACCTGTGATACATACGACAAAATTACAATCACTGGACGGAGCAAAAGCACGTGTATCGTAACTGTGTGTGTGTGTGTGTGTGTGTGTTAGATGGAAATGCGTCTGAAGGAGAAAGCGTCAGTCCTACAGATATTGAAGCCAATCTTTCTACCGAAGTAGCTCTGACCGTGTTAGATGTTCTGGATCTGTTTGTTCATCATCACAAGGTAATATAGACACAGCTTTGTGATGTGTTCAATATACACTCTCATGATAATAATGTTTTTCAATTAAAGAAATACTTAAGTTGTACTTGAAGTGTGCATTACAATCTTTTTTTAAATCAAACATTTTATGAGATTATTATTTCTTTTCTTTTATTATTGTAATTTTTTTATCATGAGTATAAAGCAGTTTTCTCTGTTTAAACTGAAAAAAATGAGCCTAAATATCTTATAAAAGTAATTATAATAATATTCATAATGACTGCACTTTGATTGGATGGACACAAGTATTTTCATGTCACACTACACATGCCAACATGAACTCGTTTAATGTCAATTTAGATATCAATCAATTATCACTGCAATATTCATAATGAGTCTGACTGTTCAGTTGATTCTGAATGTAAGGAGGTTATCTGGCCATCTGATGGACACATGGTGCATCTTCTTCAAGACGTCTTCTCTTCTTCTGTAGAAACGGTTGCAGCACGAGGACGGGCAGAACTCTCTGATGAAGAAAGTGTTTGACACGTACCTGCTGTTCTTCCAGATCAACCAGTCCACCAGCACCCTCAGACACGTCTTCACCACCCTGCGCCTCTTCATTAACAAGGTGTCACGCTTTCTCCAAATACTTTCTTCTTCCCAACATTGGCGGGTGCAAAAAGTGATTGGGTGAATTCAGATGATAAAGTAGAACATCTCTGATCACTCTGACAATTACTTTGTGAGGGCGTTTCTTTAAAGGCGCAATATCTAATTTTTCTGCTTTAGAAATAGCAGAAATCACTATATCTATGTTATATGTATTTTTTAGTTGTGTACTTACATCATCCCGACAGTTTCCACGAACTTTCAAATCCGGAGAAAATTATAGTTTAATTCGAAGACACGGCACGTTTCTTTATTTCCGTTTTGTCGCCCGTCTATGATGTCATATAAACTTTGACCCCTCTAGTTTATCTAACGTCCTGCAGAACCGCCAAATACAAAGGTGAACAGAAACAAATACGAGACGAAGAAGAAAAAGTAGTAGCCTTTATCGAGACTATTATATTTTATATTTATATTGTTTATATTTGTATTTAAACCTCAATCAATAACTTAGTTATGAATCATGATTATGCTTTGCCTGCACGTTCTGTGAAGCGCAAACGCACGGGTGAAATAAATGACCCGAGAAGGTTTTGGGACAAGAGAAGCAACAAGACACGGGTAAATATTGGAGTTGCATTTCCAAGATAGAGAGAGCTTCGTGACAAGCTGAAACTACAGAGAGATGCCGAACTCGCTTGCATTCTGATAAACAGGTATGCATCCATTCAGCTAACTGTGTCTATCCGTATATTTTGTGAAACGATGATGTCTTGTGTAAAACGCAGACGGACTAGCTCTCATGTAAATCTACATTTGTTCTATATCTAGCTGAATACAGTAGTTTCAAATGCAGTTCTTTAACTTGTTCGATATCATAGTATAAACGTAATTATAATTATTAACGGAAGGCGACCGTGTTTTTTAACATATATTACTACTAGCTACATGGAATATTGATTTGATAAGGGTCTCATAATTCATATATCTCTCCGTTCGAAAAGACGTGATTGTCAAAATACTAAGTTACAATGAGTGAGGAATGATAGGGAGCGACAGAGCGCGTGATCCAATGAACAACAACTCCCATGAGCCTACGCTCTTTCCCCACGTCATCAAAGTACGTCTTATGTTATTATTTTGATTGAGTGACCCCTGGTGGCCAAAAATCCCATACTGTACGTTTGCTTTTATATGGAACAACTGGCCCTTTTAGTGAAAAAATGGAATTCACCCACTTTAAGATTTTTGATTAAGATTTTGATTAACCATATAGTTTAAAAGCAAAATTTAGTTTCCTCTGACTCCTATATATATATATATAATGTAACGGGGTGAAGAATCACACGACAAGGGGAACTCAATAAAGGCCCCGGAGGGTGAATTTATTGAAGGCAATTGAACACGTGTTCAGGTGAGGTGCACGGGTGCTCGGTGCTCTGCCGTCTGTACTCCGTGCTTTCCAGTGCTGGGTGTCCACTGGAATTAAGTCACCACACCAAAAATAACTGACATACTTTTTTTATCTTAATGCATAAATAAATAGAAACATAATGAGGGTTCATTAAGGAGCATCAACACTGAACTCTGCAGATCTCTGTACTGATCTCTGACTCTCATGCTCTTCCTCTTCAGTTCCCGTCCACGTTTTTCCAGGGAACAGCGGATCTGTGTGGCAGTCTGTGTTACGAGATCCTGAAGTGCTGTAACCATCGCTCCAGCTCCACTCAGACCGAAGCCTCTGCGCTGCTCTACTACCTCATGAGGAGGAACTTTGAGTTCACCAAGGGCAAATGCATCGTCCGCTCACACTTGCAGGTCAGGCTTCAGTTACTCTGTGCCAGTGGGTGTCTGCATTTGGGTTATGCTTTGTTTTCCATATCTAAACATTTACTGACTATAAGTGACTTTAAACTAAGTATAAATCCATTCAAAAGTTTATGATTTCTGATAATATATCGGCATATTATGATTTCTGAAGATCATGTGACACTTGTAGGTGCAGTGGATAAGACACATGCCTTTGGTGTGAGAGATCCGGGTTCGAACCCACTATGAGACACAAATGTGTCCCTGAGCAAGACACTTAACCCCTAGTTGCTCCAGAGGCATGCGATAGTGATGCTTGGGTCTGACTTTTTTCCAACCCGCGGGTCCAGCTTTTCTGAAATAATTTGGCCCGCCCCGCAAATAAAGTAAGATTGCTTAACCCGCCCCGTGCATCCGGGACATCACGCAAGTTACATTGCTACTTAACCTTAATCAAAGAACCTAATAAAATATGAATGTATATATATATATATTCCAAATATTTAATATAGGCTATAGGGAATTGCAATAGTGATGGTTCGTTCGTGAACGAGTCTTTTAGGTAAACGAATCATTCTCGTAAACCATTGACTCGTACAGTATTTCTCGTTCACTGAAGTTCCTCCCTCCACAGCAGCGCGCGAACGCGACGCTATTAGCAGTGCATGCGCAGCTCTTCAAAAGCTCTGTGAACTGTTTCATCCTGTCAAGTCAAAGAGTTATGGACGGAGTATGTGATTTGTTGAATGTAACGTTAGTGAACAAATAAGCCCTTCACTGAACGAGATCGAGAGATCTTCTCTTTCAAGAACAAAATGAATGAGAGTAACCCGGTTCAGTCAGCCAAGCATGTAAATCTCGATCAGCAATCAGCAGATACAAAGTTATAGGTACTGTGCACATGCGCTTATTTAGCATACAGAACATAACTCTACGTTTAATCCCTGATTTATTCATGTGAATATATATGAACTGTCTGACTATGCAAGAAAACCTTGTGCTTTGTTCACCTGAACAACTTATTTAGACTATATATTTAATGCGATTATGCACACATTTTAATAAAGCCAAATCAGTTTTTGTCACAAGTAAATACATTCGTTGCCTTAAGAGATAACACGTAAAACAACCTTTTTCGCCACTTGCTAGCCTATTTGTGAAATAGCTATAGGGAAATGGTCTCTGAACAAATCAGTGAACGAATCACAATGAATCATTTTGGTGAACAAACTGAAAATGAATATTTGAGAAAATGGTTTTCTAATTATTGGGGGGATACACCCCCATCCATGTCTACAGCGGTTATCGCCCTGATCAGACATGCAGTCTGTAACGATATGACGTTAGCAAATATTAGTGATTTTGACATGACCGTTAATATGAACTCACAAATGAATGTACATAAAACAAATGATTATTTTCATTAAAATCTTTATTTATGCCAAAAAAGCTTACATTTATGTGTCTTTTTGTTCGCTGTAGCAGCCATGTTGCAGAGATAATTCATACCCCTTTGTTTGAAGTGTGGTCCCAAAAAATCTTCGTTTGAAGGGCTGTCTGGCCCTTCTCCTTACCCCTTCCCCTCCGACCAACAGAGAATCAACACCGGAACGGAGGGGTACGGGAAAGGGGAAGGGCTAAGGGGTAGAATTGGGATTGGGCCTAAGTGTAGAATAAGTTAACATGTACTTACAAACATGCTGTAAGTGGAAAACTGCTCGATGACATGGAGTTACAAATTACTTCTAGTTAGTAGAATCTCTAGCGTGGACTATCAGAAGAAAGATCTCTGTGCCTTATGTGCAGGTGTGTGTTCAGTCTTGTATTCAAGATAAATGACAATATGCTTTTTCTGTCTGGTCTGGGGACTGAATGTGAGGAACTGATCTGTATTCTTGTCTTGTTCTCCTGCAGGTGATTAAATCTGTAAGTCAGCTGATCGCGGATGCAGGTATAGGTGGTTCACGCTTCCAGCAGTCTCTGGCCATCATCAACAACTTCGCCAACGGAGACACGCCGCTCAAAGTGAGGGTTTAGCAAAGACAACACTTTAACCTTTGAGCTGTAAATCATTTACTTAATTTAGCATTTAAAAAACTAATAATAATTACTCGCCATTTAAAAATTGCTTGCAATTTCAGTATTTTTATTGATCTATTTATTTGATTTAACCGATTGATCATAGGCCTCACTGATATGAGCTTATGCACCTTAGTTTTTGATTGAACATTGTCAAAATTAATCCATAAATTATGTTTTTAGTGGAACAAGGTAGGGAGCAAATCCAAAATCAAATTGCTAAAAATTTACATTTTGGGGCGGAAGTAGTTATTCTATGTTTTTTTGCAAAGTCAGACAATAAGGGTTAAACCTATAGTGTGTAACTTCTGTGCCATCAAATATAATTGCAAACAAAGTGATAGTTTTAACTCATTTGATTTGCAAGCCATTTCGGAGAACCAGATTTACAGACAAGAACAGCCCAGAAACCTAATGTTAAACAGCAGATCTTTTGATTTGTTCCAGAACACCACGTTCCCGGCTGAGGTGAAGGACCTGACCAAGAGGATACGCACCGTCCTGATGGCCACCTCCCAAATGAAAGAGCACGAGAAGGACCCGGAGATGTTGGTGGACCTGCAGTACAGCCTCGCTAACTCCTACGCTAGCACACCTGAGCTCAGACGCACCTGGCTGGAGAGCATGGCCAAGATCCACGTCAGAAACGGAGACCTGTCTGAGGTCAGGAGGACTTCATCCAGCGGATCTTTAGCTGCCTGCATGCATGATGGAGCTTGTGCAACACAAAACCAGATGCTAGAAGAAGATAGCTTTAGTCACAGTATAATATATGTGATGAATGACTGTTGGTGCCTAACATTCTGCAAAACAAATAAAAAAATGACAGGTTGAATAATTTAATAATAGAATTACAATTTTTTGCGGAAATATTCCTTAAAGGAAAAGTTTAAACTGATTTTTTTTTATGTACTAAGATCAGGATGAGTTTGTTTCTTCATCAGACTTGTAGAAATGTTTAATTGCATCAGTGTCTCTTCAATGGATGCTCTGCAGTGAATGGGTGCCGTCAGAATGAGAGTCTGATAAAAACATCACAATAATCCACAGCACTCCAGTCCATCAGAGAACATCTGGAGAAGACAAAACCTGAAACACATCCAGCATTAAGATGATTTTAACTCAAACACATAGAGTCTATAATCCAGAATAACACTTCCTCCAGTGAAACAGTGTTCTGGTCTGAATCAGGAGAGAAATCTGCACAGATCAAGGAGATGCACTTTTTGCTGCATTCACTGCAGAACATCCATTGATGATGCAATTCATTTCTTTAAAGGTTCTTTCATGCAGAAACTCAGATTTGATTTTGTTCTTTTTGCATCTCATTAAGAATGACATTTTGAAAACTCTTTTCCTTGTGCTCCCCAGGCGGCCATGTGCTATATCCACATCTCAGCACTTATAGCCGAGTCTCTGCGGAGGAGAGGTGAGCAGCTACTTGTGGCCATCAGTTTTTCAGTTATGCCTGCTTATATCAATGCTATAGTTTTGTTTAGTTTTGTTGCAAACATCGCATAAATATCCTTCCTGCCGAGCTTTCGTTGGACATGCCGTTTGACCATTGCTGCTCAGTTGTTGTTGTTTTTTTCAGTGCTGCACTTCATAATGAAAAATGCTCCTAGCTCCTTCCTGCCACTTGCTTTATTCCTTATACTGTGAGTTTTTGTGGCCTTGTGTCATTAGATGCATTCCAGCTCATTATGTGGCTGGCTGGTGTACAGTAGATGCATGAGTGTACAGTATAGATGCATGGCTGGAGCGCTTGCCTTCGGAAGAACTATGAAATGGGCTGAGCAGTATGAACAAAATCTCATTACAGTATGGCTAACTGAACATAATGTTAATATAGCTATTTTTACTTTTATGAATGTCATACTGCTCAGCCCTAGCTTGTGAGTAAACCTGTGTTAAACCTGATGCCCCTCTGCAATCACAGGTTACTGGAAGTCTGAGAAGGGTCGGATCTCAAGTGTGAGCACAGAGGGAGCCTGTGTTATTAACTCTAGCCCCTTACTAACTCCCCGAGATGGAGAAAGTGAGTGCACCTGCGCCTGAGTGTTCTTCACCCCATCAGGGGTCCCAGTCTGTCTTTCTGTCTAATCTAAACACTGAGTTATTATTATTACAGAGCTACTTCTCAAGCGGGTTAGTTTATATTATCCCCCACATGTCATGGCAGTTTTGTTTGTGTAGAGCTTTTCACAGAGCTTATCGTTTCCTGGGAGCTTTACAGAAAATAGTGCCACAGTTAGTGAACCAAAAGCTAATTTAGCAAAGAACAGATGCCCTAAAATGTTTAGTTACATACTTGGGATTGTATGAAACTTAAGTTAAGTCAGTGTACACTGTCTGTAAGCTTTTGCACGGTACAGTATAAATCTGCTTTTCAGAGAAGGCATAGCATAAACCTAAGGTTTTAACAGTATAAAACAAACACCCTTATTAAATGAAAAATGACAATTAGGTAAATGATAACTAAAAAAAAAACAAAAAACATCAGGCCATCCAAGATGTAGATGAGTTCTTCCTCAGATTTGGAGAAATGTAGCATTGGAGTGAATGGGTGCCGTCAGAATGAGAGTCCAAACAGCTGATAAAAACATCCCAATAATCCACATCACTCCAGTCCATCAGTGAACATCTGGAGAAGACAAAACCTGAAACACATCCAGCATTAAGATGATTTTAACACAAACACATAGAGTCTATAATCCATAATAACACTTCCTCCAGTGAAGACGTGTTCTGGTCTGAATCAGGAGAGAAATCTGCTCAGATCAAGCAGCGTTTACAAGCCTAAACAGTCCAAAACAGCTCTAAACAAACGTGTGTGGCTTTTGATGATCTGACGGCACCCATTCACTGCAGAGCATCCATTGATGAGACACTGATGCAGTGCTACATTTCTCCAAACCTGATGAAGAAACAAACTCATCCTGATCTTGGATTACCTGAGCGTGAGTACATTTTCACAAAATGTTCATTTTTGGGTGAACTGTTCCTTTAAGAATTACATTTTTGTTGTATGAATGTAAATATTGCCAAATAGTATTCATCATACACTTTTTCCCCCCTTTTTTTACTCATCAATTGAACTCTTGGAATTGTCTTGTTTTATTTTAGAAAGGAAATATTTTAATGAGGTTTGTTTTAAAAAAGAGGTCTTCCTGAATTTTGGCTTGTGCGAGGTACTTGTCAAAATAACAGTGTGAAGCGTGCATGTAAGAGCTGAATCTGAATGAAGGGGAAGCTCTCCCTGTGTTTTCTGCTTGAAGACACAGATGTCCCTGTAACGTGCCACACACTGTCAGAGTATCACAACACAAACAGTGTCTGCTTACAATGAACAGAACCAGTGATCGTATGAAACTAAATTATTGTGCGGTTTCCTAATGTATGACTAAACTGATGGATGAATGAGTGTTTGTGTGTGACCCCGCAGCTTCATTCAGCATGGGCTGGGCCGCCTTCATGAACATCTCTCCTAATGTGAGAGAGGAGGGAGCGATGAAGGAGGACGCCGGCACTCAGGACACCCCGTACACAGAGGTACAGGACCCCCCTCACATCTCAGAGCGGCGAGTGTGTGTAATGTGCTGAGCTCTCTCTCTCTCTCTCTCCTGCAGGACACACTGGTGGAGCAGCTGGAGATGTGTGTGGACTACCTCTGGAAGTCTGAGAGATACGAGCTCATCGCAGACATCAACAAACCTGTCATAGCTGTCTTCGAGAAGAGACGGGACTTCAAGGTACGTCCACTGATCATCAGTGATGGGAAAACAGCAGGGACGTGTGTGTGAACTGTATCTGTGTGTCCTGCAGCGGTTATCAGAGCTGTACTACGACATCCATCGCTCGTACCAGAAGGTGACGGAGGTGGTGAACTCGGAGAAACGCCTGTTCGGACGCTACTACCGCGTGGCTTTCTACGGACAGGTGAGACACTCTTCATACTTTAGGAGACGTGAAAAGGAAACGGCAGAGATCTGATGAAATCTGCACTGATCACATGCTGGCATTAGCTGATTTATTTCCGTTTTTGTCGGTGGACTTACTTTGCAACAAGTTTTGGTGTGAGAACGAAGTCTTGATTTGTGAATGGGACTTAAACCTTAAAAGAGTTTAAAATTGTCATATTTGATGTGTCCCTGGAGCACAAAAGCAGTCTTGAGTCTCTGGGGTGTATTTGTAGCAATAGACAACAACACATCGTATGGGTCGAATTATAGATTTTTATTTTATGATAAAAATCATTAGGATATTAAGTAAAGATCATGTTCCATGAAGATATTTTGTAAATGTTATATAAATATATCTTAATTTTTGATTAGCAATATGCATTGCTAAGAATTCATTTGGACAACTCAATATTTAGAATTTTTTATTTACAAATAGTTGTATATCAGCCAAATATAGTCATATCCTAAAAAAAAAAAAAACATACATCAAGCTTTTCAGCCGATGCATACATCTCAATTTCCAAAAATGGACGCTTGTGACTGGTTTTGTGCTCAAGGGTCACAAATGAAAAAAACGAACTCGGTAAACAGATAGAAATGAGTGTGGAGTATCAAGCATTGCAGTAACTCAGATGAGCATGGCTTGTATGAGTTCACAAAGGCAAGCAGATATTACCTGTCGTACTCTCGGTGTGTTTAAACACTCTTCTGTTCTCTCCTGTGTGCTGTGTATCTATCAGGCAGTGGTAAGTTTAGTTTACGTTGTTCTGCTCTCACTCTTAACTCTCCTAATCTCTCCCTACACGCTATTAATATGTGTGACACACACACGTCACACATGGTCTGTGTAATGTTTCTCCTGGACGTGATCGTTCTCCTCTGCAGATCTAATCCTGAGCGTTAATACTGTGTGTGTACATTGTGAGGTATTCCAGGTAAATGAAGTTGAGTTTCAGACACAGATATCTAAATGTTAAACGGTTAACCTTCATTACAGAAGCTGAGTTCATTGTGCTTTGTCAAACATTGCTGTGTTTTTAACAGTTGCTCGTTAACAACTGGGCCTCAGCTAAAGCTGTTATATCCACCTTATTTTTAACATAATGTGCGGTTATTTGTAGATTGAATATGCTGTTATTCATAAACACCCTGGTTTTAGCGTAAACAGAGTAAATTCTTAAAGTTTTACCGTTAACTGTACTTTATTCTTGTATTTATTCATCTAACATTAGGATGGCCATTTCTATACTCTGCAGGATTCAGGAAAAAAATCCTAAACCAGTGACAATAATACCAGCAAAAAATAAAAACTTTCCCATTAAGGGATTATATTTTTCAACTTTTTGAACCTTTACAAAGGCACATTTTCTAATTGTATTAGATGTATGCATGTAAATTCATATATTTATTAAATAATAAGACACTATATGCACCAGTCAAATGAAATTAGTATCAATATAATCCATGTTGGCACTTCATAAATGCAGCCCGGAGATGCCATGAATGCATTTACACCACAGATACAATTGCATTAATAATGTTAGAAGATTCATATAAAATATACAGAATATATAACTATGTATATATACAACAAATTAAACTTTAAATATGAAACCAAAAGCTACAAGGAGGTGGCGACAAGTCACTGTCTTAAAGAATGAGTCATTGATTCACTCATTCAACCAATTAGTTCAAAACGGTTGATTGATTCAGGAATAAAGTGAGTGATTTGCTGATTTCAGAAGTGTGAACTACTTTAGATACTACTCTTACTATTTCTACCATATAAAGATATGCTAAAGTAGTAAGAGTGGCATACGAGTATGCAGTTTAGAATGGATGAATGGATGCATTTTTGACTTGCCTGATTCCTTCAGAAATGCTGAATCCTTCAGGCAGGGGCGGACTTACCCATTAAAATGCTTTTCATATAAAAGTTGTGGATTAGGTGCTGACACATGAATGGTTGATGTTTAAGGTGTTTATAGCACAACAACCGTCCGAGTCCGTGGCGCCTGCAGGTGTACGGCTTTGAGTACCACGAGCGCTCAAACTGACCTCATCAAACATTTCAGCAGTTATCATAGGCCTGTGTGCATCCCGTATTTCTCAACTGAATCAGCCATGTCTTTTGCATGCCAATATAAAATTCTGCATCGAAATATAATGCCAAATAGAAGCAGAAAATCGTGCTATACGCACTTGAAAATTGGGTGAGAAATGAAATCGGGTTAGCCTACAACAATTAATTGGTTGGCTGTTTTATAAATGGAAATACAACAAATTCATGACATGGGTTAAAAAAAAGAGGCTAATAAGTAATTCACATATCATTAAAAAAAATAGCATTTCAGAAAATCCTTTACATTTTAAGGTATTTAGAACAGAGCAACATAAAAAAAATGAGAAAAAGCAGCTATGCAATTATAAGACAAAGTTTTACCTACTGTATTTATGCCATAATAATTTGTGTTCTATTCTTTTATTGTACAGAATAATAAAATAAAACACACATTTTAATTGGGCGTTCCCTTATTTTTATATTTTAGATATCCATAAATTATTGTGATAAAAAAAATTACTCATCTCCTTATTGGACCTGCCTTTAAAGAGAAATGCGCGGATTCCATAATGAAAGATTTTCTATTTACAATTTGAATTATTTATTTTTAAAGTATGCTAGTGATTTAAAGCTTTCAATATTTATTTTTTATTCTTTATAAGGTCTGTGAAGCAATTCGCTGAGTTTAAATTCATCATTGTGAAGTGCTCCTGTTCAAACCCCAGGCGGCAGAAGTGTTTGTTTTCTTTATTTTACAAAAGCACAACATTTTGTTGATATTGTGCTTGCACGCAAATAAAACTAGCCCCTTTACAGTTTAGAAGGGGCTATATTTGAGGCCCGTGCAGGGCTCTAATCCACGTCATCCAACACTGTTTTGTTCTCATCTGTGAGCATGCTCTTGATATATGTATTTAAAGCCATTTAACATGTACATGAAAAGTTTAGAAGTAATTGGTGAAATACAGCAGATCTGTCCATACTGGTAATAGTGTGTCAAAAACGGACATAACATTTACATATATTTATTTATTATATACCATTGTATAAAATATAAAATAGAGATTTTAAAGGAGAACATATGAGCAACCTGAAACCAGACACACATTCCCAGAAACCTAGCTTACTTCCGTGCAAACTAAGGTGGATGCTCTGCACTAGACGCTCCATAAACTGCTGATCTGTTGTTCATGAGCAGTGTTGTGTTCACCAGGGCTTCTTTGAGGAAGAGGAGAGTAAGGAGTTTATCTATAAAGAGCCCAAGCTCACAGGACTGTCCGAGATTTCTCAAAGACTCCTCAAACTCTACTCAGACAAGTTCGGTGCTGACAACGTCAAGATGATCCAAGACTCCAACAAGGTTTGTCCTGCTGGCTCTTCTCTGACCCATGAACAGTCTCTTATTCTGAATCAGTAAATCTAGGAAGACTGTTGTTTGCTGTGTGTTTTTCGCAGGTGAATCCTAAAGACCTGGACCCCAGATTCGCCTACATCCAGGTGACCTACGTAGTGCCTTATTTCAATGAGAAGGAACAGCTGGAGAAGAAGACCGACTTTGAGCGCCATCACAACATCAGCCGCTTTGTCTTCGAGACGCCCTTCACGCTTTCTGGGAAAAAACACGGAGACGTGGAGGAGCAGTGCAAGAGAAAAACCATCCTGACCAGTGAGACGCTTCAGAATAAGATTCAGTCAACACTGACACCAGCTTTTGATCTTGTGAAAACTGTTTAATGCTGCTCTAAACTATGAGGGAAAAATGAGAATTGCGAGAGATATAAACTCCGAACTGTCAGATATAAAGTTACCTTTATCATTTTATTCTGAAGTGGAAACGAAAAATCTAAATTCTGAGAAAAAAGTGAGAATTGTGAGATTATATCCGGAAAATCTCAGATTATATAAAATTATATCAAGTTTATATCTGGAAAATCTGAGTTTACATCTTGCAATTCTGACTTTATGTGTCAAAAATCTGTCTTTTTGAAAGTCAGAACTCTAAAATAAAAATAAAACATCTAAAAAGATTTATGCGATAATAGGGTTTTGAGGAAAAAAAGTCCTTATTGTGAGATTTAAACCCAGGATTGAAAGTTAAAAATCTGAATTGTGAGTTTATATCTTAATGTGTCAATTCTGTCTTTCCTCTTGCAAGAATTGTGAGATGAACTGGGAATAACAAGAAAAAAGAAAGTCAGAAACGTAAAATTAAGGGTACCTTTTTATTTAAATTTTGTAGTGGACAAAAAAATCATTCAGATAGTTTTGTGAGAATTGTGAGATGTAAGCTTAAAATTGCAAGGAAAAGAGTCAGAATTCAGTTTTTATTTTGTGATTCTGACTCTGCATGTCAAAACAAAAATATTGCTATTCTGAGATAAAAAAAAAAGATTAATTTGCAACAACAAAAGATATAATTTTGAGATATAAATGCACAATCACTAGAAGAAAAAAGTCAGAAATGTGAGATAAAATAGCTTTATAGATCATTTGTTTTTCTCCTGTGGCAGAAACAGGCTTCCATAGTTAGAGATGTTACTGTTCTAGAGCTTCTGCCTGAATTATACACCCCTCTCTAATTGCAAACCCTTAACTTGCACCTTTCCAGCTCATGAAACCACTCTTGTGTTCTGTAAAATCCATCAGGCACCCGTGTTCAGTTTGGACTGCCTCCTGTTAATGCATGCACGGATATATTGAGAACATTGCCAGAAGCACTGATCTAATAATGGCCGTTCTGAATATCTGGCCACAAAACGTGATGCAAATCTATTTCTTTGCAAGCCTGGCCAATACTGTCTGTCACAGACCCAGTAACTCCCATCTGTGCTGTGTGTGTGCCTCTGCAGCCAGCTCCAGCTTCCCCTTCCTGAAGAAGCGCATCGAGGTGGTGGAGCAGCAGAGCACGGAGATGAACCCCATCGAGGTGGCCATCGAGGAGATGAGCCGGAAGGTGTCCGAGCTCAATCAGCTGTGTGGCATGGAGGAGGTGGACATGATCCGGCTGCAGCTCAAACTGCAGGGCAGCGTCAGCGTCAAGGTGAGGGAGCAGCACATCTCCTGATCAACATTACTGAGAAATGAGAAAAGGACTTCTAAATGAAATCTCGGGATTGATTTCCAGGAATGTATTTGTTGTTGTAGGTAAACGCTGGGCCCATGGCCTACGCCCGAGCCTTCCTCGAGGAGAAGAACGCCAAGAAGTACCCAGACAACCAAGTCAAACTCCTGAAAGAGATCTTCAGGTACCTTTTCCTCACGCACAGTTCATATTTTAATGCCACCATGATAACTGGCATCAGAATGTTTATCGAAGCATCATCATGTTTTAATGATGTTATAAATGCACTGACAGCTAAACAATGCTCAGAGTTTCTGGCGTGTACCGAGTGATTTGCCCAGGACTGTAGTGACTGTGATCCGTGTGTGTTGTGTGTGTTCCTGCAGGCAGTTTGCAGACGCGTGCGGTCAGGCCTTGAAGGTGAACGAGCGTCTCATTAAAGAAGATCAGCTGGAGTATCAGGAGGAGATGAAAGCTCACTATAAAGACATGCTGAGCGAGCTCTCGGCCATCATGAACGAGCAGGTCAGAGCACATCTGAGAGAGAGAGAGAGAGGACTGGATCTCTGGAGTGAAACACAAGCCTGCGAGCGAGCGCATGTGAACATTACATGATCCTCAGATATAAAACAGAATAGAAATCAAAACTGGCTAAACTTACTGAATCAAATGTCGACTCGGGAAGTGTTTCAGTGCTGTGAAGCTCTGGGTGTTTTGACCATCACATCTAAAACTAATATAGTACTAATATAGTCTTTAAAATAAAAGCCTTTTTTTTGTACTTTTCGTTCAAAATGCTGCTTTTTATTTTATTTTTTTATTAAACCAGTCCACTTTCAAGAATTTATTTAATGCATAAAGCTAGAATAAAATATTTTTGTTGCTGTTGTTTGTTTAAAAGCAAAGGTTCAGATCTATTTTTTTACTTATTTACTTATAAATGAAAGTTTTGTTAAAATGATAAAAAATTACAGCATTAGCTAGCAACTTAAAAAAAAAAAAAACTTGTAAGGAAACAGTTAAATGCATGTTAAATGTAACCCTAGAGCACAAAAAAAATATGGTAACACTTTAGAATAGGTAACACCTATTAGTTGCTTACTAGCATGCATATTACTAGATTATTAGCTATGTATTAGTGCTAATTAAGAACATATTAATGCTTTACTGTACTTGACCTTATTCTACATCCCTAATCTTACCCAATATCTAAACCTAACTACTACCTTACTAACTATTAATAAGCAGCAAATTAAGAATTTATTGAGAAAAATGTTACCAAATTTTTTTTTATTTGATTTATGGTTCGATGTGTGGTTTGTTCGGAGGACAATATTTGTCTGAAATACAACTATTTGAAAATCTGGAATCTGAGGGAGCAAAAAAAAAAAACTAAATATTGAGAAAATCATCTTTAAAGTTGTTGAAATAATGTTCTTAGCAATGCATAAAATTAATATTTCATATATTTGTGGTAGGAGACTTACAAAATATCTTCATGGAGCATGATCTTTACTTAATATCCTAATTTGTCTCCTTCTCTGTGCAGATCCCGTACTCGAGACAGCCAGGAACAGAACGACACAGTGCCCTCTGAGCTGCCAGAGAGTTTGAGAGACACGGCTCCAGGACTTCTCCGACCTGAGGGACTAAAAAAACTTAGATTTTAATGAAACAGAAATAACCTAAAAGGAAAAGTGATCCTGACGTGTGGATGAAGCAGGATGCGGTGTTTTCTTCTAAACCCTGTTGTTTGTAGAAGCAGTGAGCTTAATTAACTCCAGCTGTGTTTGACTAAGCAGATATTTTCTAGGGTTTACTGCAGTGTTTCAATGTTTCATGGATTTCATCTCTAGTGAATGTAAAGCTCCTAACAGTCCCAGCTCTTTCCTTTTACAAACACAGATCTGCTATTTTATACGTTTTTTAATGATTGACAGTGTTTTACTGTTATTACATGTACTGCTGTAAATTGTAAATAAGTATAAAATTTCTTTTTATATATTAAAATATGATATGATTGTTTGTGTCAGTTTTAATGCAGCGCTTTGACTGAATAAACATTTTAATGTCCAAAACTGAACAGACAAACTGATGAGAAAAAATACAAATACAAAACATATATAAAAAAAAAATCTTTGAGCTCAAACTGTATAATTAGAGTATCATCACAAAGTTGATTTATTTCACTAATTCCATGAAAAAAGTGAAACTTGTATATTATATTCATGCATTACACACAGACTGATATATTTCAAATGTTTATTTATTTTAATTTTGATGATTATAACAGACAACTAAGGAATATCCCAAATTCAGTATCTCAGAAAATTAGGATATTGTGAAAAGGTTATATATTTTAGACACCTGGTGTCACACTCTAATCAGCTAATTAACTCAAAACACCTGCAAAGGCCTTTAAATGGTCTCTCAGTCTAGTTCTGTAGGCTACACAATCATGGGGAACACTGCTGACCTGACAGTTGTCCAAAAGACAACCATTGACACCTTGCACAAGGAGGGCAAGACACAAAAAGAGGCTGGCTGTTCACAGAGCTCTGTGTCCAAGCACATTAATAGAGAGGAGAAGGGAAGGAAAAGATCTGGTAGAAAAAAAAAGTGTACAAGCAATAGGGATAACCGCACCCTGGAGAGGATTGTGAAACAAAAGCCATTCAAAAATGTGGGGGAGATGCACAAAGAGTGGACTGCAGCTGGAGTCAGTGCTTCAAGAACCACTACACACAGACGTATGCAAGACATGGGTTTCAGCTTCACATTCCTTGTGTCAAGACACTCTTGAACAACAGACAGTGTCAGAAGCATCTCGCTTCAGAAAGGACTGGACTGCTGCTGAGTGGACCACAGTTATGTTCTTTGATGAAAGTAAATTTAGCATTTCCTTTGGAAATCAGGGTCCCAGAGTCTGGAGGAAGAGAGGAGAGGCACACAATCCACTTTGCTTGAGGTCCAGTGTAAAGTTTCCACAGTCAGTGATGGTTTGGGGTGCCATGTCATCTGCTGGTGTTGGTCCACTGTGTTTTCTGAGGTCAAAGGTCAACACAGCCGTATACCAGGAAGTTTTAGAGCACTTCACGTTCCTGCTGCTGACCAACTTTATGGAGATGCAGATTTCATTTTCCAACAGGACCTGGCACCTGCACACAGTGCCAAAGCTACCAGTACCTGGTTTAAGGAGCATGGTATCCCTGTTCTTAATTGACCAGCAAACTCACCTGACCTTAACCCCATAGAAAATCTATAGGGTATAGTGAAGAGGAAGATGTGATATGCCAGACCCAAGAATGCAGAAGAGCTGAAGGCCACTATCAGGGGCAACCTGGTCTCTCATAACACCTGAGCAGTGCCACAGACTGATCCACTCCACGCCACGCCGCATTGCTGCAGTAATTCAGGGAAAAGGAGCCAATGCTGTACATGCTCATACTTTTCAGCTGGCCAAGATTTCTACTTAGAAATTAAGTACTTCGGCACTATTATCCGTTTGTTGATAGATACTTATAGACTTAATTATCTATCCTTTTTTTTTTTTTTGCAATCAACCATAATGTGAAATTAAAGTTTATCATTTATATACACACACACATATACATATATATAATATATATATATATATAGTGTAAATTAAAAACCACTGGGTACAAAAGTTTGTATTATATAATAATCTATGGAAGCCTGTAATATTCCACCACTGAATAAAACATGCTAATTTCGACTTTTTATCTCACAAGTGTGAATTTTTTTCCTCAGAATTGTGAGATGAAAAGTCACAATTAACTTTTTTCTTCTTCTGTGACGAATCCAACAGAATGCAGACATCAGTTATTTTCTCTCTAGCTGGTAAACTTGTATAGTTGTTGTTTCTGGTGTGAGGGAGCTCCGGTCTACTGAGTTTGAGGATCAGTCCTGTGGTTTCTGTCAAGCTGAGCTCCTGACACACAGACGAGCTTCTAGAGAAAGATGTAGCTTCCACAGTAAGTTCTTGAGACGTTTTCAAGGGTGCTTCGATTCTCCAACACCAAACCAGAAGAGCTGTGAGCTGACGGTGACACAGACAACACAAGTACAAACTACTCGAAGAGCACATATTTAATGATGGCAAACAACGCACTCTTACACAAATCTCACTGTATATTACTTTTAACATTTATTATTTTAAAATAAAGTTAATTTAATTTTCACAGAAAATGAATTGCTGCAACGGAGCATCATTTAGTATTTAGGGACATGTTTTTTTATTATTAGAGCAGTTTGTCAGATTTCGTATTGTTCCTGAAGCTGTGAATATGGTGCTAATATTCAGAGCGTGGTGTGACTCTTCGTGTGAAGCGAGTCTGCAGCAGCTGAAGGTGTTGCTTTGAGCTCATTCTAGTTTCTCGTCTCCTTCCTCCACGTCTTTGAGACTGAGCACCTCCAGTGTCCCCTTGCCTTTAGTCTCGCAGCGGATCAGCTCATCCACGTCACGGAAACATCCCGGATCGATCAGACACACCTGGACAACACACAACACACTCTTACTGAAGCCTCTGCTGCTCACCAAACCGCCATGCATTTGTGTGCGTGTCTGATTTGAAACATATCAACAACTTCTTATTTGCATTTCACACAGCAGAAGCACTGTATTAACCGAACAGATCTAATGAAAGGTCTGACCATCTCCAGCTGCTCGTCGAAGTCCTCGCTCTCTACGGTCTTGATCAAGGGCTTGAGCTTCTCCTTCAGTCTCTTGCCGTCTCTGGCCGGCAGGACGAAGCGCAGCCGCATGTGAGCTCTCTGGATCTGGATGGACTGCTGCAGCTGCTTGATGACCTCGAGCGCCTGCGCAGACGGACAGCGTTAGCCACAGAGAGCTGGTCTGGGACACGCAGATCCTCACCTCATCGCTCCGCTCACCTGCTGTTTGGTGCTCTTGTTGGCCTTCACAGAGAAGTGGATGTCCTTCATGGCTCTCTCGATCAGACTCACGGTGTAGGGCCGCTTGGTCTCGGGGTTCACACACTTCTCTGCCACGATAGTGGCGATGTCACGAAACATCTGCTCCAGCTGACTCTGGCGCTCCTTGTCTGACACCTGCAGCTCTCCTTTAGCTAAAATCTGCACACAGATCAAAACCACCAAACGTTACTTTTCATTTTTCAACACTTGAACATGAAATAAGACATAAAGCAGCGGTGTGCAACAGCAGATTGACCTGTTTGCATATTTCTGTCAGGTCTTCTGTGCCGAAAGCGCTGGACAGGTCGTCCTTCTTGGCCACTTGACCCTTGGACACATTGACAAACACTGAGTTTGTTTGCAGGACTTCATCAAGATCCTTCTCCCTAAAACAACAACAAACTAAATACAGTTGATTTGTGAACATTACATCAATGTCAGTTAAGAAAATGATAAGTTGTCCAACAAAGTGATCATGAAATTTCCATTTGGAGGAATGTAGCATTGCATCACTTGCTCACCAATAGATTATCTGCAGTGAATGGGTGCCGTCAGAATGTTTTTTCTTTTTCTTTTTTTTACAAACACACATTTTGTGTGGGGGAACTACAGCTTTGTGAGTTGAAACTTGCTATTTATAAATCAAATAACGCTATCATATTAAGTCAAATAAACTCTTAATTTGATCACTGAAAAAGGGTCTTAGTTGACAACTGTATGTGATCACCCTCAAAAAAAATTACATAATCACACACATTTGACTCTGTAACACTAGTATAAACACAAACAAGTACAGCTAGCTCTGTAAGTTATCGCTAATTGAACAGGTTTAACAACAACACTCACGCTCCAGATCTCCAGCTCATCACTTTGTTCTTATAACAGGCGATTTCAAACCTCTTCCCTCCTTTCTTCATCCTCACGACGGCAACATTAGTTAACCTGATCTGGTTAGTAGGTGTGAATATCGACATCTTTGACACGCTTTAGACTCTCGCTACTGCGTTTATCCAGACTGTAGTTTCTTCCCGTCACTCCCTCGCGATCATTAACCGCGCATCCCCGCCGCAGCGCCCCCTGGAGGACTGGAGGAACGACATCAGAACATATACAGGCTTATAGAAACGTTGTGCCATTGTAAGCGATTTTTATACACACAAAATGTGCCTAGAGACCACATTACCATGCATGAAATAAGAGCATGTAAATGATCAATATACATTGAAACAAATAAGATTTCAAAAGAGGGAATGTAATGCAATGTATTTCAGCTCAATGCAAAGCAGTCTGTAGTCATCAGCAGCAGAGCACAACTCCTCTCAAAGTCCCTTTAGATTGTATTAAAGCAAACAGATGTAGTGAGGCTGTATAATCCAACAGAGGCCCTTGGTACTTTGCATAGATCCACCGATAAACATCAGACATCTTACCTATATAAAACTAAATCAGACACAGTGAGAATTAACAGAGTGCTTAATGCTTAAAGACCAATCAGAATCCTTTGCCCGCTGGTGTCACAATAAACTGGGGTCCTGAGATATCTGGAGCCACTAGGTGGCGCGTGTATGAAAATTCACAAATAACATATCGTTTTGAAAATGTTCAAAGATATTTCTGTATGTCCAGCCTAAAATGCAACGGTTTACATTATCAAAATAAATTCCAGTTTATGTAATAATATTAATTATCTGAGCTGTTTAGAGGCCTGAGGTTTTCAAATGAATGGGCAATGTAAGTGATTGAACTATTGTGCAGCTAGTTTAACAATGTACTTTTTTTTTTTTTTTTACATTTTGTCTTTTTTAATCAATTACACATGCTAATTACTACAAACCAAATAAATAAACAAATGTCGTCAGTAATAAACATCAAGATGTGTAACTGAATAGGCAATACAAAGGTCTATGAACTTTTAATGAATGCTGAAGACAGATTCCTGGAAATAAGTAATTTCTCAACGATGTCATGATGAATAAAATGTCATGATGTTTCCGTATTATTCATTATCATGTGTTCCTTGTTCCAAATATTGTTTTGTAGTTTTAAGACTGATTTGGGTGAGAATGTAGTTGTTTAGACTTCAAATATGCACTTAGCTAATGAAAATAACATCTACTTGAAAATGTGCCTCGACGTTCTCAGAGATGTGAGCTTCAAGGACTTCAGCAGCCATTCAGCGCTCATGAAACCACCAAAAGCAGCTTTACCCCGGCCAGAACTTCTGGAAGTTGCTGCTGGATCTGATGCATCTATACCTGTAGTAGTTAAACATGAGTTATAATTCTGAGCTGAAGGTGGGAGAAGCCGACAGGTCAACAGGCCAAAACAGAGCAAAGTTATCCAAAACTGGACATTGCCTTTCATATTATCGACCACAACATTATTTTAGATTTGCATGGAAAATGGGTTGACATTAGTGGAATTGCATTGGCATGGTTCAAATCATACTACTCTGACCATTATCACTGTAGCAGGAAATTAAGAGGTGTCATATCTATCACAAGTTTAGTATGGAGTGCCACAGGGCTCAGTACTGGGACCATTGCTTTTCACAATGTACATGCTAGACGCATTTTGAGATAGCATTAGAAAACATAGTTTTTACTGCTGTGCTGACAATACTCAACTCCACATTTATTTGACCAATTCACAAATCTAATGGGATGTATAGCTGATATTACAAATTGGATGAAGAGTAACATCCTACTAAAAGCTGGTCCAAAGTGCAGCAACTACAGTGCTTAGAACCAAGTATGACCATATTATATATCTGTCAACACTGCACTAGCTGCCTATTTAGCATCGTATACATTTTAGCTAATCTCTGCAGAAAAGCAGATATCAAAGGCCAGAGTCGAGAACCCCTGATCTACATTAATGCCTTTTTGACCCTTGCATATAGAGTATGATGTGCCATCCTACTTTTTCTTTATGTAGCTCCTGCACTACCCAAGAAAATGGTAGTTCGGCTCACTGGCATCAGCCCCCTTAGCCTGTGGCTGCTCTACACACATGCATTTCTTGCAGAGCAAACAGCACAACAATGTACAGGGAAGAATATGCATGGCGTCACAGCATGCAACACAACTTTGAGCATGTTGAGGACATCTTGAACACGCTTGCTGTGGTGGCTGAGTACAAACTCTGAGCCCCCACTGAATGGACCCATCCGTTTCTGGCTCCAATGCAAATGAGTACGGAGCTGAAAAGAGAGATCTTTGGCCATGTTGGGCTGTTCTTGGTACCCACCACCTAGCACACTCCAGTGTGTATAGAGACGGCTCAGCTGTCCCAGATGGTGAGACCATGGCTACTAACAGAGGGAATCCAAAGTGACAATCCTCCAAGGCCCCATCAACCTCATCGAGTCCATGGAGTTATCCAGAGTCACTCAGGGGAGATTCACGGTGAAGGGAGAAGAGATGGATGGCCCTCATAAGCCTGCTAATATGCCATTTTGATACCCTATGAGACAACAACCCTATGCCCACACACCGAACTCTCAGCGGTGCAGCATGTGCTATATAGTTTCCATATCCACTTCACCAGATACCTGGGAAGTGGAGGCAAGGATCTGCTGCATAAAAGATCTGCTGCCGCTGCTGCTGTTTAGAGGAAACTGGCTGGGGCTGAGTCAGATAACATTTTGTGGAGGACTGTTTCCTGATCCTGGGAGAGAAGACTACAACGCAGACTGTTCTGACTTTAAGTACGTTTACATATCTAAATAATTTGTCACAGATGATAAAAATGCGAGTTTTGAGGAGTGCAGAGTAGTGCTTGTTGATTGTCGTTTCTCCGATCACTAATGCAGACATGGTTTTATGTTCACGTGGTGCGATGCACAACGTGTAACAAGACAGTATAAGTCATTACAATCCATAATTATGTCCCCACTGGATGCTACAAATGCCTTGTTTGTAATGGGTTTTATAGTTTTTTTTGTCTCATCGTGCAGGGACACAGCATCACAGTATGTTAAGGACGGAAATTTTCCATCACACGCTTGAGGCATTTGGCCAATCACAACACACTGGACAGCTGGCCAATCAGAGCACACCTCGCTTTTCATACTGATGAGCTTTGTAAAACTCGTCACATTTCGGAAAGCAGGGCATGGAGGAGAAACAATAACGTGCAGTATGTGGAAAATAATGTGCTTTTTGAACCTTAAACTGCATAAACACCTTGCATTACACCAAATACACAAAATAATGTTCTTTTTAAAAAAACAAATCATATGACCCCTTTAAAACTGATTTCTCAGTAGGTAACAACAAATGTGGAAGTTAGTCAGAAACATACGTTTACACACAAACTGACCACGCAAACGCAAAATGGAGTGGAATTACTTTTTAATTTACAAGAAAATATTGGAGTTACTTATGGAGTAACACTAGTTACTTTGTTTTCCCTTTTATTGATCGACAGGTCACCCATTCACATGTTGAGAGAAATCGGAGGTAAGTGCAGAGCGTTGTGTGTTAACATGATGTTAGTTCTAGACTATATGTGAACATGTATTTACTTATCTCACTTGCACAAAAACAAATTCAGTATTCCTCAAAATGAATAAAAACAGTGCAATGCAAACTCAGAATGTTTTCTGCATCCTGTGCTTCATGCAATCTATATTAGCAAGACAGCTGAACGGTTTATTTGAACTTTGCCCGCTACTGAACATTTACATTTCCTTCAGCCTGACCGTATTCATTTTGCTTTTGGTGTCAAAACAGAATAGAACTTTTTCATCTTAAAAAAACCAAGCGAGCAAAGACCTGATATAAAAAAAAATAAAAAAAAAACAGAAATGTAATGTAATGCATTGCTTGTTAATGTATTTCCATAAAAAGTAACTAATATGTAGTTATTTTTAAGGGAATAAAGCAACATTATAATGCATTATTGCATAAAAAGTAACTTTCATCAACACTGTTTATTTATATGGACACCCAAAGTATGTGATTTTGTTCATACCTGGGTTCAGGTGTTTAGAATTCAGAATACATTTTAGTATAATAATAAGAGAACCACTATCAGCGAGATTCTAGATATAACAGCTATGACAAGATTAAACTAAAATCTTATGTTTTTGAATGGATACTGAAATTATCTTATATTAAACCTGTAATCCCTATCTGCTCAGTTTGATCAGAAGTTCTTTGATTAGTTAGGTTGACTAATCAAAAAGTTAAATAAAAAAACAAAAATGCTTAATTTATCAAAAAAAAAAAAAAAGGTGGAGCATATACACATAGCTGGCTTTTTGGGAAAACAAGTGAGAATACACACGTGTCTTATAAACCTATCAGACTACACATTTGCAATTAAACAAACAAACATAACAGTAAAACCTTTTAATTTTGTGCCAAGGTTTTAGATGAGAGATTAAACTTGGCCTTAATACTCACCTTGTTGGGAATTAGTAAGAAAACATGGAAACGTTTTGCATTATTTTTGTAACCTAGCCTCCAGCATGACCGAGGAAAGCCTACCGCGGATTCAGGGACGAGAAGAAGACACGTTGTGCCATTTAATTGATTGCATAACCATCACCTTTAACCCGCTGCACTTTGAAATTGATTATTTCACGTCGCGTTTGTCGACATTACAAAACCTCCCACTAGAAGCGTCTACTGCGTTACCAGGGGGAAGTTAAATTTATTTAAACCTTACTCTGCTTTATATTACCACAACACGAAATATAGACACACTGCTGCATATGTGAAAATACGACTAACAAACACTACAGACACATATGACTGTGTTTACGCACGTATATATGCATAAGTGCACAGATATCGCCCGTGTCCCCCCTCGGCGGAATGGATCAGTCCAGCGAGTATGACGAGGGGTTTCCGCGTCGCGTGCATCGCTCGTCAGTGCTCAAGTGAGCAGGTAAGAACTTCTCTTAAACTTTCCCGTCTTAAAACCATCTTATAGAGATGTGATCTACATAGCAGTCAACTTGCGTTTATCATATATTGCTCGTTAATAATAACTTCTGCATTTAGATGCCGCTAAGATTTGCAGTGGGTTAGTAGTTCCTGGTTTGTTCTTCAGTTGTATAGAAATAAGTCAACAAAAAGACCTCACACTGCAGAAACAGTCAGTGTGTTTCATGTGAGAGTTAATAACACAGTCTAGAGTTTAAGTGTTTCATCAACATTTTAGAACATGCATACAGATTTTCTAATTATAATTCACCTTTTTTACGTTTATAAATAAATACACTTTGTAGTTTAGTAATTCATAGACATTAAAAGTGTTTATAATTTGTTCTTCACTGTCGTGTTTTAAGTGTAAAAGGGGAAAAAGCTCCTGAATTAAGTTGAGATTTTTGCATAAAAATGCTATTAAAATACTTAAATACAATAAGTAATTACCTGTAAAAAAAAAAATATATATATATATATGTGTGTGTGTGCAAAGAAACCTTGAGGTTAACCCTTTATGTTGGTTGGTGTTTGTTGACGGCAGTTTTGGGCTGGTTGACTGTGATCTAGTGATTTTGAGCTGGGTCATGTTCTCTGATGCTGACCAAGCAGATTCACAACTCCTCTTGAATAGATTTGTCAAATGCATGCTTCCCAAATGTTTCATGTGTCATGATTTCACTGCATTTCCCTGATGGACTGGAGGGGTGTGGATCACTTGTGATGTTTTTGTGACTCTCATTCATTAATTAAAGGAGTTCCCACTGATTATTAGGGTGGAGGACACGCAGGTGAGTTGCTCTGGAGGTGATGTGGACTTTGGAGGCTGAACATGGCATTGCTCGAAGCAAAGCTGTGAGATAATCGTGCTATTGTTTGAGAATGGGTGATAAAAAGGTTAGATGTAAATTTCATCTCAATTTGCTTGCTGTTTTGACATTTGACTCCTCGTGATGTGTTCCAGTCATTCATGACCTGTCCAGGAGTTTGTTTTCACAGAGAAGCATAGATAATATCATTGCATTGGACCAAAACTGACTGACTTTGCTCCGTGTATAACAACTTCCCAGAAACATGATCATTTTTGTAACATTGAGTTTACAAAAAAATCAGTTTTTAACTGATTGTTCATAGACCTCACGGACCAATCCGACGCTCTCCATTGACTTTGTATTACGAGAAACAACTTCTTAGTGATTTGTCTTATGAAAAAATAAATTATAAATGTATAAAAGCTGCTATGTATGTGTACAGCAATTTTTTTTTTTTTTTTTATAAGCTGTCGACCCCAAAAAACAAGCGTTTAAGGACTAGTTGTAGCTGTCGGGGTATTTCACGTTGGGCCGTTCAGTTCGATCATGTCGCAAACACACATTTCGTGGTATTCAAAGCAGTGATAACAGCATTGCGCTATAAATATAATTTATTTTAGTATAAAATAACAAGAACTCGGAAAACCCATATATTGTTGTAGTCCTGTGTTTATAAGTCACATTCTTTATTCAGCTGCAAGATTAGTCAAAATTAGCAAAACTTAGTCTTTCACAAAACAAATAAATATTTACTTCAAATAATTTGTGTGAGAGTGCAACGATGCTCTATTTGTGTTTGCATATCAACGTGATGCTTCCTGTTTCCTTTTCCGCCCATCCTACGAAGGCCGTCTGGTTTAGTTCAAGGTTGAGGACACTTCGTCTACGCACTTTACAGAGGATTCGACCTCCGGAGGGCGCTGTTATAGATCAGTGGTTCATTAGCGCAGCTCTGGTTTACTTACAGCGGTAACTCAGGAAGCTCTGTATTCTTGCTGTTCATAAGCGCCCCCTGCTGGCAGGAAGTGACCTTGCTTCTTTTTCAGCTCGTCTGCGGTTTCGTTCACATATCTTTGATAGTTCCATGATGGTTAAAATGCAGTGGTTGGCATTACCATGGTGCTTTTTCGTTCTGTTTTTGGTGCATAAACATTATATCCAACATTTATCAAACTTGTTTTATCCAGAAAAACTGGAAATTCTATGATAATTCTGGTTATTGATGTATCGTCCAGCCCTAAGCTCATGCATGGTGATGAGATGCCGCACACATGTTCTCTGCTGATCCTCTCTCTCTGTTAGCGGCGCTCCTCGTATCGGTGGCAGACGCACAGAAGGATCCCGCGATGGATGAGGACGAGCCCTTCCTCAGTAACCTGGACCTGTTCCTCTTCTCCCTCATCGCTGGCCTGATCGTCTACTGGATGGTTTTCCGCAAAAAAGCCGAGCCCATCCCGGAGTTCAAAAAACTAGAGTCTACGTGAGTACCTCCAAACCGCTTTCTCATAAATGAGGAGGAAAAACTGGAAACAGATTCACCTTTTAGCTTTAATTGTGTCATGTGTGTGACTCTAACTCTGCTGACAATGCTGGGTCATATTGCACCCCAAAATGTAAAGATTGTATGTTTCATCATATTTTTTTATAAAGGAAATGCCGCTTAATTATTATTATTTTTTTTTAGTGTAAATTGACTGCAATGATAATTTTAAGATGATACACTATGAATAAATATTGTTATGCTGAAAAAACACAGCGCAGTTCATACAGGATAATTGTTTTATTATAATTATTAATTGCTGTCACTCTCACAATAATAATAATGATTTTTTTTTTTGTCCACCATGGAAAAAAATGTAATGAAAAGTTTGGTGTTACATATATGAGAAGTTTATTTATGAAGAAGTAATCTGTTTATTTTTAGTGTTGAGTAATGATTAATCGCATCCAATATAAAAGTTGTTGTGTACATATTATGTGTGTGTACTATGTATATTTAATATGTATACATAAATATATATGTGTGTGTGTGTGTGTATAATATAAGAGAATTTATTTTTATACATTTAATGTTTATATATAATATAAACTATATGAATTTAAATACATACATGCTAACATGTAATTATAATATATATATATATATATATATATATGTGTATGTGTGTGTGTGTGTCTATATATACATAATAAATATACACCGTACACACATTATTTAAACAAAAACTTTTATTTTGGATGCGATTAATCGCGATTAATCGTTTCCCAGCAAGCTTAATTTTCTTGATTCAAAATATAATTTCTTGAGAACTATAAATATAATTACCTATATAAACTCAGAAATAGAAGTATTTCACATCTGAGCAGAAATGTTGTCATCCTCTGTAGTGTGCGTATGGTTGCAGTCTTCCTGGTGAAAGGCTTCAGTGTGTGTTTTTGCAGGGAATGTTTATTGCTCATATATCCTTGAACAGTGTCGCTGGCGAAGGTCTTACTCAATGCCAGACATCACAGTCCCTCCTGAGCTGTTAGTGAGAGAAACCAGAGAGCGTCATCAGTGAAGGATACGCTGCGTTTCAGTGATCTCTCGTCATATATCACCTGCTTTCAGACACGGACCGAGCGAAATAGGACTAGAACAATTAATTACATAAATGTCATTTACATTTAGTCATTTAGCGGACACTTTTATACAAAGCGACTTCCAAACGATTACAATATTCCATAACTTCCTTAAAAAGTAACTAATTACATTACTTTGCATAAAAAGTAACCAAGTCATTTACTCATCTATGCCGGGCTTGCTTGATTTTTATTACAAAAAAAGTAATATCTTTGGTAAATGCAAAAGCTCTTCATCGATGAAAGTGAAATGAATATGCCTCAGACTGAAGGAAATGTAAATTCAGAAAGCTCAAAGGTTTCAGCCGTGTATTGTACGATGAGTTGGATACAGGAGAAAGGTTTGTGTCTGGCTCGGAGTTTGTATTTATCCGTTTTTATCCATTTTGAGGGATACTGAATCTACGTTTGTGAAGTTGTCATTGTATATTGAGAGAAGTAACCTCTGTTTGACGGTTGTGGATCAGTGCAGTTAAAGTTGCTCTTGGATGCACTGAAAGGTTGTGTGATCTTATCAGTTTTGCAGATCTTCGCGGTCTGCGTGCATAAACAACACTTATCTGTGGTGTTTTCAGTGTCAGTTTCGCTGTCACACTAACACGGTCCACTCTCTTGTTTGTTGACATTAGATGTGTCATGGCAGAAGTAGCACAAATGCATGTGTGAATCAACACTACTAGCTTTTTTTCTAGTACTTCTACAATTATTTGTAACATACAACATTAGTGGGATTGCCAGCATTTTGAATCTTGCTCTTTAGTTTTGTGACTCTGTTTGTCAAATGTTACAAATAGCTTAATTTTTTCTTATTTAGGTTTAAATGTTTTTTTTTTTATCGAGAGAAAAGCCAAAATAGTGAAATTTAACCTCAAATTGCACTTATTGTATTATTGTAATATTGACAGAATAATAGCATAAGCACATCCAGCTGGAGCGATCGCCTCTACTCATGTCAAAGTTAATGCCTAAATTTATTATCTGGATTATTATTTTTTTATTTATTTTATTTTTTTATCTAAGGAACTCCATAAGAACTCAAAAATACACTGTCTCCTTTATAAACTTTATGCAATGGTGAATGTATTGTAGGGATTTATACAGCGAGTTTTAGCGATGTCTTAATCATCTTTGCTGATGATGTAGAATAAGTGAATACTGTGAATATCACAAATTGTTTTATGAACACACAAAGTCAGTTTCCCTTCTCAAGTCAAGTCCCCTTTATGTATATAGTGCTTTAAACAGAATACATTGTCAAAGCAACTGAACAACATTAATTAGGAAAACAGTGTGTCAATAATGCAAAATGATAGTTAAAGGCAGTTCATCATTGAATTCAGTGATGTCATCATCTCTGTTCAGTTAAATAGTGTCTGTGCATTTATTTGCAATCAAGTCAATGATATCGCTGTGGATGAAGTGACCCCAACTAAGCAAGCCAGAGGCGACAGCGGCAAGGAACCGAAACTCCATCGGTGACAGAATGGAGAAAAAAACCTTGGCTCAGTTGGGGGGCCAGTTCTCCTCTGACCAGACGAAACCAGTAGTTCAATTCCAGACTGCAGCAAAGTCAGATTGTGCAGAAGAATCATCTGTTTCCTGTGGTCTTGTCCTGGTGCTCCTCTGAGACAAGGTCTTTACAGGGGATCTGTATCTGGGGCTCTAGTTGTCCTGGTCTCCGCTGTCTTTCAGGGCAGTAGAGGTCCTTTCTAGGTGCTGATCCACCATCTGGTCTGGATACGTACTGGATCCGGGTGACTGCAGTGACCCTCTGATCTGGACACAGACTGGATCTGGTGGCCACGGTGACCTCGGAACAAGAGAGAAACAGACAAATATTAGCGTAGATGCCATTCTTCTAATGATGTAGCACGTACATAGGGTGTTATGTGAAGTGTTTCCGGTTCCGGTGTACCTTATTAATGCAGCCTAAAAATCCTTTAACGGATTTGGATATTAAAAGCATATTAGTATGTTATGTGTATGCCAGGTTAAAGAGATGGGTCTTTAATCTAGATTTAAACTGCAAGAGTGTGTCTGCCTCCTGAACAATGTTAGGTAGGTTATTCCAGAGTTTAGGCGCCAAATAGGAAAAGGATCTGCCGCCCGCAGTTGATTTTGATATTCTAGGTATTATCAAATTGCCTGAGTTTTGAGAATGTAGCGGATGTAGAGGAGTATAATGTAAAAGGAGCTCATTCAAATACTGAGGTGCTAAACCATTCAGGGCTTTATAAGTAATAAGCAATATTTTAAAATCTATACGATGTTTGATAGGGAGCCAGTGCAGTGTGGACAGGACCGGGCTAATATGGTCATACTTCCTGGTTCTAGTAAGAACTCTTGCTGCTGCATTTTGGACCAGCTGTAGTTTGTTTACTAAGCATGCAGAACAACCACCCAATAAAGCATTACAATAATCTAACCTTGAGGTCATGAACGCATGGGTTAGCATTTCTGCATTTGACATTGAGAGCATAGGCCGTAATTTAAATATATTTTTGAGATGGAAAAATGCAGTTTTACAAATGCTAGAAACGTGGCTTTCTAAGGAAAGATTGCGATCAAGTAGCACACCTAGGTTCCTAACTGATGACGAAGAATTGACAGAGCAACCATCAAGTCTTAGACAGTGTTCTAGGTTATTACAAGTAGAGTTTTTAGGCCCTATGATTAACACCTCTGTTTTTTCTGAATTTAGCAGTAAGAAATTACTCGTCATCCAATTTTTTATATCGACTATGCATTCCATTAGTTTTTCAAATTGGTGTGTTTCACCGGGCTGCGAGGAAATATAGAGCTGCGTATCATCAGCATAACAGTGAAAGCTAACACCATGTTTCCTGATGATATCTCCCAAGGGTAACATATAAAGCGTGAAGAGTAGCGGCCCTAGAACTGAGCCTTGAGGTACTACATACTGCACTTGTGATCGATATGATACATCTTCATTCACTGCTACGAACTGATGGCGGTCATATAAGTACGATTTAAACCATGCTAATGCACTTCCACTGATGCCAACAAAGTGTTCAAGTCTATGCAAAAGAATGCTGTGTTTAATTGTGTCAAACGGAGCACTAAGATCCAATAAAACTAATAGAGAGATACACCCACGATCAGATGATAAGAGCAGATCATTTGTAACTCTAAGGAGAGCAGTCTCAGTACTATGATACGGTCTAAATCCTGACTGGAAATCCTCACATATACCATTTTTCTCTAAGAAGGAATATAATTGTGAGGATACCACCTTTTCTAGTATCTTGGACAGAAAAGGGAGATTGGTCTATAATTAAATAGTTATTTGGGGTCAAGTTGTGGTTTTTTGATGCGAGGCTAAAAAACAGCCAGTTTTAAGGTTTTGGGGACACATCCTAATGACAATGAGGAATTCATAATAGTCAGAAGAGGACCTATGACTTCTGGAAGCACCTCTTTTAGGAACGTAGATGGTATAGGGTCTAACATACATGTTGTTGGTTTAGATGATTTAACAAGTTTATACAATTCTTCCTCTCCTATAGTAGAGAACGAGTGGAACTGTTCCTCAGGGGGTCTATAGTGCACTGTCTGATGTGATACTGTAGCTGACGGCTGAATGGTTGCAATTCTATCTCTAATAGTATCGATTTTAGAAGTAAAGTAGTTCATAAAGTCATTACTGCTGTGGTGTTGGGAAATGTCAACACTTGTTGAGGCTTTATTTTTTGTTAATTTAGCCACTGTATTGAATAAATACCTGGCGTTATGTTTGTTTTCTTCTAAAAGAGAAGTAAAGTAATCGTATCTAGCAGTTTTTAATGCTTTTCTGTAGGATAAGTTACTTTCCCGCCAGGCAATACGAAATACCTCTAGTTTTGTTTTCCTCCAGCTGCGCTCTATTTTTCAGGCTGCTCTCTTTAGGGTGCGAGTATGCTCATTATACCATGGGTGTCAAACTAGTCCATAGTTTCCATAGTTTCTGTTACATCATCAAGTTGTTCTGAGGTTTTGGATATGCTAAGGAATTTGGATACATCAGGAAGATAACTTAAAAAGCAGTCTTTTGTGGTAGAAGTGATGGTTCTTCGATACTTGTAACAAGAAGTAGAGTTTACAATTTTAGCTATATGAAGTTTGCACAGAACTAAATTATGATCTGAGATATCATCACTTGGCTAAATAATTTCAACACTATCAACATCAATTCCATGTGACAGTATTAAATCTAGAGTATGATTTCGACAATGAGTAGGTCCTGAAACATGTTGTCTAACACCAATAGAGTTCAGAATGTCTATAAATGCTGATCCCAATGCATCTTTTTCATTATCGACATGGATATTAAAATCACCAACTATTAAAACTTTATCTGCAGCCAGAACTAATTCGGATGTAAAATCACCAAACTCTTTAATAAAGTCTGTATGGTGGCCTGGTGGCCTGTATACAGTACCAGTACAAACATAACAGGGGATTTATCATTAACATTGGTTTCTCTGGATAATGTTATATGAAGCACCATTACTTCAAACGAGTTATACTTGAAGCCTGCCCTCTGAGAAATCCTGAAAACGTTGTTATAAATTGAAGCAACACCTCCCCCTTTGCCTTTTAGACGTGGCTCATGTTTATAACAGTAATCTTGGGGGGTGGACTCATTTAAAATAATGTAATCATCAGGTTTTAGCCAGGTTTCTGTCAAACAGAGCACATCTATATTATGATCAGTTATCATATTATTTACAAAAAGTGTTTTCGTAGAAAGGGATCTGATATTCAATAAGCCAAGCTTAATCATTTGTTTATCCATATTGCATTTGTTTTTTATTTGTTGAACCTCAATTAAACTATTAACTTTAACTTAGTTTGGACGTTTTTTTGTATTTTCTAGTTTGGGGAACAGACACAGTCTCTATAGTGTGATATCTAGGTGAAAGAGTCTCTGTGTGCTGAGAATTAACTGACCTCTGTGACGGGAGGCAGCTAGCAGACGGTCGGTTTAGCCAGTCTGTCTGCTTCCTGACCTGGGCCCCAGTTAGTCAAGTATAAACACTAAGACTATTTGCCATATTTCTAGAGAGAAGAGTGGCACCACCCCAGGAGGGATGAAGACCATCTCTTTTAAACAGGTCAGGTCTGCCCCAAAAGCTTGTCCAAGTGTCTATGAAACCTGTTATTCTGTGGGCACCACTCATCAAGAGTGTGACAGCTGGTGGGCCGCTGCTTTCAGAGATTTCTATTTACAGCATGTTTTTGCAGTGTATTCAATCACAGACATCGATAGATATGTGCATTAAGTCTTAAGCTTGTAAATGCAACCTAATAGACCTTTATTGCATTCAGTGTGTCGTCACATCCAGCCTATGATTAGTAGCATAATCAGATTTCCGCCTGCATTATTTTCAATGGAGGGTTAGCGGTTTCATTAAATTAAATGCATTGCTTTTTATTGGGACACATTGTTTGTTATTTTCTCGAGTGTAAAGGTACTCAGTCTCTGGAGGATTGTGTATATACATACAGTAGGCATTTGATCTCTCCTTTAAATCAGGAAATACGTGTCTGAAAATAAGAGTTAAACGTGTATGATGCCTAGTTTTTGACACATCTGTAGAGTTTTGAAAAATCTTGTAGTGTATTTGTTCCTTGAATTAAAAAACATCTGTTGAATCATTAGTTAACAGTTTTTACTGACCTAATGAATCTTTCTAGATCTGACTGATTGTGCTTTTGTCCCTAGCTCGGCACAGACACGTGTAATGTGTAATGAGTCTGTAAATCAAGCTGATTATGGCTTGTTATTGTCCTCCAGAGATCTGCACTCATCAGTCCAGCTCCTGATGTTACATAACAGCTGCTTCACAGATGTTGTCCTCTAATTAGTGACAAAAGCAGAAATTGAATTTGGTTCAGTGTCTGTAAAGAACAGAAGAACAGCACAGAAGAGCTCTTTGTCTTTTGGAGCAAGGCAAGCATGCGGTCACCTGTTGAAGCGCTGTTCAACATTTTTTATCTACTATGATTTAGATTATATTGATTCAAGTAATTCCAAGGAAAATCGCCAACAAGGCCGTAAGAAATGTTTTATTTCAAAGTGACTTTAAGATTATACAATCACCCTATCCTTTTTTAGTAAATGTGATTTTAATGTGAACAATTCATATTTGTTTCTCTCTCTCTTTTTTTATTTTTATTTTAATGAGTAATGTTGAGATATGCAGAGCTGGGGGGTGCAAGGACTGGGATTGGGAAACAGAATGAAAGATCTGTCCATCCATCCATTAGTTCATCCACAAATTAGCTGAAACTTCACTCACCCTCAGGCCATTCAAGACATAAATGAGTTTTTCTTCATCAGATTTGGAGACATGTGTCATCACATTTACATTACGTCGTTACAAACACAACTTTTCTCTTCAAAACATTATCTGATGTTCTGGAGTGCTGTGGATTATTGTGATGTTTTTATCAGACTCTCATTCTGACGGCACCCATTCACCGCAGAGCATCCACTGATGAGACACTGATGTAATGACACATGTCTCCAAATTGTTTGAAGAAACAAACTCCTCTACATATTGGATGTCCTGAGGGTGAGCACATTTTAGCTAATTAACATTTTTGGCTGAACTATTCCTTTAAAGAAGAGAGGAGTTATGTTCCAGTCACTCAGATGTTCTTTCGTCTCAGTAGTTGGGTTTTTAGAAATTGCAAAGCATGTCTTCTCTCTCTTTCTCTCTCTCTCTCTCTCTCTCTCTCTCTCTCTCTCTCTCTGTTACTTAAAGCTGTGCTTATGAAAGTCTGTATATATATATATATATATTTACATTTACATTAATTCATTTAGCAGACGCTTTTATCCAAAGCGACTTATATATATATATATATATATATATATATATATATATATATATATATATATATATATATCTTTTCAAATCCTGATGTCAGTTGAGTTAGTATTTGGCGAGGCCAGCCAAGTCTTTCTCTCTCCAAGTCTTTTCTCAAGTCCTCCATTGTGTTCAGCCTCTCTCTCTCTCTCTCTGTCTCTCTCTCTCTCTCTCTCTCTCTCTCTCTCTCTGTCTCTCTCTCTCTCTGTCTCTCTCTCTCTCTGTCTGTCTCTCTCTCTCTCTCTCTCTCTGTCTCTCTGTCACCGGAGGATCCTCTTATGATGGATGGGGTTCTCCGGAGGGAGGGACCGTGGCTGTCTTAAGAAGCTGCTGCTGAAGGACCGTTCTGTGTGTGTCTCTGTCGGCTCTTCCTCTAGTCTTCTGTGTGTGTTTGAGTGGGAGTCCTGCTGTGTGTCGTCCAGATGCTGCATGTGTTTGAGAGCGAAGGGAATCGGCGTGATGCTTCACCGTCTGCGGACCGTTGTTGATGGAGGAGGGACGCTCTAACAGACTCCTTCAGGTTCTCTTGTAGGACAGATGGTTTTTCTCACCGATGGCGGTGGCTTGTGTTTCCAGTGCGTGCAGTAGTTAACGGTTCGTCCTTGGACGTGTTTCGTGTGATCATGGGCTGTGTGTTCTCCTTACCAGAGGACCGGCTGGTCTCCTTCGACAGGTGAGTGTCCTGCTCCTGGACGAGCGAGACACAGTTTGTGTGTCTGAGTACGATCCTTCAGATGGTTCACATCATCACTGATGAACTGAAGAGAGTGAGTCAGACGAGACCGACGTGCAGAACGTGCTCTTCAATGAGAAACGTCTGTTCGCTCTCCAGACAAGTACACAATAAATACTAGATTTTTCAAAAGCAGCTTGGTTGAAAGAACTATTTTTATTATGAAACAAGCTTGTTGTATAACATAACATCATTGCTCTATAGAGCTCGCTTCATATTTCAGGGCAAAAAGTGCTGATGATCATCTTTCACCGTTAATGAAAGCATTAAATTCCTTCTCTTGTTAAATAGAGAATAGTAACTTTAAAGCACTGGTGTTTCCCATTTAAAACAGCAGTTTTCACTCATTAAATCACACAATTCACATCCTTGTGCAATAGTTGGCCGTGAGCCCAGAGTTTTTACACTGTGAAAAGTCTCTCAGGCTTTTTCTATTGACTGAACTCTCTTGAACTCTTGAACAATTGTGTTTTAATGTCTGTGTGCGTGTGTGTGAGAGAGAGAGAGAGAGAGAGAGAGAGAGAGAGACTTGATTTTCCAGATGAAAGTAAAACTTTGGTAACACTTTAGTATAGGGACAAATTCTCACCGTTAACTAGTTGCTTATTAGCATGCCTATTGTTAAACATACTGGCTGTTTATAAGTGTTAATAAAGCACATATTCTACATCCATAATCCTTATTAATACCTAAACTACAACTACCTAGCTAACTATTAATAAGAAGCAAATTAGGAGTTTATGGTTTGTTAATAGCGAGAGTTGGACCTTAAAAATTTGCTTATATATATTACTCTGAGATTACTATTATTTTTCTGTATTACTCTTATTGCCTTTTGCATAATCCTTTTTAAATATTTTGATTACTACTTCATCTTAAATGTGAAAAATCATGAAAATCAGACTTTTTCCATGTTTAAGTGCTATAATCTGGTCCCTTATTATAATATTACCGCCCCTTCATCCTTGCACGTTTCCAGAAAACCATATTTCAGAGGATTAAACCGATATGCCTTTAAAATGCACGATAGACATGATCATCAAAACCAAACAGATTTTTTTAGCAGGTTTGAGTTGTAAAGGCACAGCTCTATTCTGGAAAAAGGGGTGGGGAGCAGCAGCTCATTTGCATTTAAAGAGACACACATTAAAACAGCCCGTTACTGCTTTAACTCAAAATATGCATTTTCTATATGATATAATAAATTATCTGTGGGGGATATTGAGATGGAACTTTAGACACAATCTGGGGACACCTGAGACTTATATTGCATATTATAAAAGGTGGCATAGGAGGTCTCCTTAAGTCTCTTTCATTTAAACTCTGATGTAAATGACTATAAATTAGAGCCCAGCCCATATATATATTGTTTTGCCGATTTTATCGGCCGATATGAGTCTGTCACAGATATATCGGTATCAGAGTAAATGCCACTGATTTGCCACCGATATTAACTTTATTTGTATTTTTTTATGATGATAAAATGCAGGTAAAATGCTTGTAAATGGTGTAGTTATGTAGTTTGTCTCTCTCCATTGTTTGCTACTGGCGACCTGGATGAAACGCTTCAAAGCTAAAGTCTGTGGAATATCATGAAATCCGTGAATGAATGTTCCTCAACGGAATAAAGTTGAATGGAATTGAATTGAAAAAAAGTTTTATAAACTTCAATTTAATGGTTAAGTTTACTGATGTCAGACTCATTTTGGATAATAAAGTTTGTTAAATAGTTTAATGCCCTGCCTCCATTACACATCGGTCACATCATTATAAGTGTTTGATCACCACATTTGAGTGATTATTGCAAAAAAAAATTCTGTATATATATTCTGTTTATGTATATACTGTATTCTATATATAGCACCAGTTAAATGTTTGGACACAAATGAGAAAGTGTCCAAACTTTTGACTGGTACTGTACTATAATATACACACAGAATATCGGCCGATATATTGATATCAGTGTTTTAACTCCCTAATATCGGTATCGGCCCCCAAAAACCCATATCGGTTGGGGCTCTACCATAAATCCTACATCAATGTGCTTTTGGTTTCATTGGCAAATACATGAGCAGCTGATTAAAAGCTTCAAGCGCTGATCTATTGAGAAGAATTACAGAAGCAGTGTTTTACACTGATTTCAGGAGTGCTTGAAGATTCAGTTTGTGTTTTATAATTTTTTTGCCGATATTTGTCTGCATGATCAGTTAGGATGTAATTATTAGTAACCATTTTTTATGCATGACATCTGTGAATCTGTGTTTTGTAGGCCTCAGACAACCAGAGATACCAGTTTTATTGACAAAATGAAGAAAACGGTAAGAGATTTTACCCTCCTCTTCTCCAGTAGAGTGGATGTGTTAAAATGATCTCACGAAACTGGCTGTTAAACAAATCTTTTTTTTTTTTTTTTTTTTTTTTTTTATTTAGGCAGTCAAATGGTAAAATATTGAAACTGAATTGGCTGGAAAAAAAATAGTAACTGAAACAGTTTAATTTTTCAAAGTCAACATTTTAACATCAAAAATAGGAAAAAAAAACAAGCTTCTGGTTTATAAAGTCCATAAATCGGTGCTCTTTGGATCAAAAAACGAATTTCTCCAAGGCACTTGAAATAATAATGAAAAAATGTGAAAGCCTGCATTCATGTGGCTTTATATTAAAAGCAAGAGTTGCTATTGTCATTATTAGTACTAAAGAAATTTAGTTTAATTTAGTATTTCCTCTAGGGCAAGAACATCGTGGTGTTTTACGGCTCACAGACGGGCACGGCTGAAGAGTTTGCCAACAGACTTGCCAAAGATGCTCATCGCTACGGCATGAAGGGAATGTCAGCGGATCCCGAGGAATATGACATGGTGATGCATGCGATGGGATGAAAACCGGCTCTTTGTTCCTCTCCAGTCGCTGTTTATTTACACACACTTTTATCTGCAGAGCGAGCTCTCCCGTCTGCCTGAGATTGAGAACTCGATAGCCATCTTCTGCATGGCCACGTATGGAGAGGGAGACCCGACCGATAACGCTCAGGACTTCTATGACTGGCTACATGAGGGCGATGCCGACTTCACCGGAGTTAAATATACAGTGAGTTCATCATCATCTGATTATAGTGAGAGTAACATCCCCTGAAAATGTGCTCACCCTCAGGCCATCCAATATGTAGAGGAGTTTGTTTCTGGATCAGATTTGGAGAAATCTAGCATTGCATCAGTGTCTCATCAGTGGATGCTCTGTAGTGAATGGGTGCCGTCAGAATGAGAGTTCAAACAGCTGATAAAAACATCACAATAATCCACAGCACTCCAGTCCATCAGTTAACATCTGGAGAAGACAAAAACTGTTTTATTGTTACTTCAAACCATTGCTTTCAGCTAAAAATGAATCTATAATTCATAATCTTGCTTTCTTTTTCACTTCAGGAAGCATTATTATAGATTATAGACTTGTAATTTAGCCAGAAGTGACTGTTTGAAGTTAAAAAGTTCTCACCCATTCACTGCAGAGCATCCACTGATGCAATGCTGCATATCTCCAAATCTGATCCAGAAACAAACTCATCCTGATCTTGGGTGGCCTGAGTGTGAGGACATATTCAGTCAGCTATTCCTTTAAGTGTGTGCTCTTGGACGTTTCATTTAAGCAGCTGTCCAAGCACTTGGTGAGGATTTTGCGAGGAGCATTGTGTTTCTAATGCGTTCGGTGCTTTCCAGCGTATGCTTGAGCGAACACAACCCAGTGCAGCAGAGCAGAAGTGAATCTGGGGAATGCTGTGTCATACTTCCTCAAGCCAAAGTCTCAGACAGGGTTCTCACGTATACTACACTGACACTGTGCAGAGTTCAGACTCCACTGAGGCCATGTGTTTAGCAGAAGTGCTCACTACAGATGCGGCCGAGGGGATTTAAAGGAACAGTGCATTCAAAATTAACATTCTGTCAGTATTGACTCCCTTCAGATCATTCCTAACACACATGCTGTCATTTTTATATTGAATACAAAACCTTTTTTTTTTTTTTTTTCATATAGCAACGGAGTAAAAAAAAAATGGAAACGTAAATATAACACCATAGCACTGAAATGGTAGCTCGCATAACAAGAATTGAAATGCATCTTAGATGTATCTTTAGTTAAAACAATAACTAAAAAATAAACATTTATTTCTGATAGTCAGGAAATGTATTCTTTGAGATTGAGATTTATCGTTTTTAGTAATATTTTGAATTACCGTGGTTTTTATTTTTCTAATTTGCATTCTTTCTCCTTTTTAATGTTAGTTTAAATTAAAGTAATTTTTGGTTTTGTCGTGTTGTTGTCTTTTTTTTTTTTTTCATTTATTTTTTCAGTTTTGGTTATTTTAGCTCCTCAAATGAAACTAAATACAAATGAGAGTGTTTCCTTGGCCAAATAATTTGAATATAATACATTTTAAAGTATTATGATTTATCCTTGTATTATTTTATTTTATTTCAGGTAACATTTATTTTATATCTGGTTTCAATGAAAAAGTCTTGAACCTCATTTACTCTTGTATTTATTAGTGCTGAGCACTTGTGATCTTAATAACAGTTGAATATAAGGTACAGATATAGAACGATCCATATTTATCTGTTTGTATTTGTAATTTCTAAACTGTATTTTGAAGGTGTTTGCGCTGGGAAATAAGACATACGAGCACTATAACGCGATGGGAAAGTATGTGGACCAGAGGCTGTCTGAGCTGGGAGCGCAGAGGATCTTTGACCTGGGAATGGGAGACGATGACGGGAAGTGAGTGACGCTGCTTATAATGTGTCTGACCAACTTCTAGTTTCAGAGAGTTTCTGTGCTCACATTTTTTAAGAATTAAAATTTAAAAATACTCTGTTTTAATTCACCTGATTTCAAAGCTCAATGTCTTCCATCTCTTCCTACTACATTTTCTGGCAAACATGACATTTCTTATTATTTTGAAGCTGAAGTATTTTGAAATTCAAGGGAGAAATAGAAGAGGAGATAGAGCTTAAAATATAATCACAATATTTGTTTTCCCCCAAAAATCTGATATTGACGTTTACATGCATCACAACACTTCAGCTCATTTAATGGAGAAGGAAACACTTCCCATGTGTCACAGAATCAGATACCTTTCAATTCAGGGCCCATGAAATCCAAATCTCTTCCCCCCTCGATTCTGTGTTTTATGATTTAATCCAAATCTATAATCAATAAACATTGTGTCTAAAAACTGAATTAAAGGTGCAGTAGGTAACTTTTGTAAAAATATATTGTTTACATATTTGTTAAACCTGTCATTATGTCCTGACAGTAGAATATGAGACAGATAATCTGTGAAAAAAATCAAGCTCCTCTGGCTCCTCCCAGTGTCCTATTGCCATTTGCAGAAACTCCATCGCTCCCGGTAAAAAATAACCAATCAGAGCCGCGGTCCGTAACTTTGTTTGTGTTCAACATGTAGAAAAATGTATATAATAAGCGAGTACACCATGAATCCATTTTCCAAACCGTGTTTTTAGCTTGTCCTGAATCACTAGGGTGCACCTATAATAAGTGTTTATATTCTGACTATTTTAGATTGCTTCGGAGATAACGCGGCGGAGTAACCCAGTACCGTTGTGATTCTTCATAGACATAAACAGAGAGAAGTAGTTCCGGCTACGATGTTCTTCCGCAAGACGCAAGCAGTTCTGTTTATTAACCGCTAGAGCGTCAAAAGTTACCTACCGCAGCTTTAATAAAGAATAATTAGTCTTTTAAAATGTAATTTATAACAAAATGTATAAATTTTTTTGTTGTTGTCAAATATGATGCTGCACATCAGAACTGTATCAATTTAAACTTACCTTATTATTATGATGATGATGATGATGATGATTTTGTAAAGTTTATTAGTGTATATAATCTACTTGTCATGGTTTGTTCAGGTAACACTGAACCTTTGTTTTCTGGGTTGTTCACTGACGTCATGAAGACTTCTGCTGTGACTGACTGTTAGATTCTTCCATATAGAGTAAAAATATCCACAGCTTATCATCGTTATCAACATCAAGTGTATTGTGATCTCTGATGTCACACAGTCATTCTGTGAAGATAAGACTGCTGGGTCTATCACATGATCTCCTCTCATTTATAATGCATTATTAACAAGGTTAAGAGTGTGTGTTTGTGTGCTTGTTTTTGAGTGTGTCTGAACCCTGAACATTATCAGGAAGGCTATTCCAGAGTTTGGGAGCCAAATGTGAGAAAGCTCTACCTCCTTTAGTGGACTTTGCTATCCTAGGAACTACCAAAAGTCCAGCGTTTTGTGACCTTAGGGTGCGTGATGGGTTGTAGCGTGGTAGAAGGCTAGTTAGGTACGCAGGAGCTAAACCATTTAGGGCCTTATAGGTAAGTAATGATCATTTGTAACTGATACGGAACTTAATAGATCGCCAGTGCAGAGACTGTAAAATTGGGGTAATATGATCATATTTTCTTGACCTGGTAAGGACTCTAGCTGCTGTATTTTGGACTACCTGTAGCTTGTTTATTGACGAAGCAGGACAACCACCTAGAAGTGCATTACAATAGTCCAGTCTAGAGGTCATGAATGCATGAACTAGCTTTTCTGCATCAGAAACAGATAACATGTTTCGTAGCTTGGCAATGTTTCTAAGATGGAAGAATGAAGTTTTTGTAACATTGGAAATATGATTTTCAAAAGACAACTTGCTGTCTAATATAACACCCAGATTTCTGACTGTAGAGGAAGTAACAGTACATCCGTCATACATCTTTTACATTTTTAACACACTCTGTTAGCTTAGATAATTGAGACGTTTCATCTGGTCTCGTTGAGATATATAGCTGAGTATCATCAGCATAACAGTGGAGACTAATCCTGTATTTTCTAATAATATTACCAAGGGGCAACATGTATATTGAAAATAGAAGGGGACCTAGGACGGATCCTTGTGGCACTCCATATTTTACTGATGATAAATGAGATGACTCCCCATTTAAATAAACAAAATGGTAGCGATCGGACAGGTAGGATCTAAACCATCTTAGAGCCTGCCCTTGAATACCTGTATAGTTTTGTAATCGATCTATGAGTATGTTTGAGTGTGTGTGATTGTTTGTGAGTGAGTGTGTGTGTGTGCACTTGTTCATAGTGATGAGAGATTGTTGTTTGCTCTCAGTATGATGAGTTGTGTGACTGTTTCGAGTCAGTTACCAGCTGAGAATCACTGATGTGGAGAAGTGTGTGTGTGTGTGTGTGTGTAATGATGTTTTGTGGTTGTTTCTCTCTCAGTCTCGAGGAGGATTTCGTGTCGTGGAGGGAGCAGTTCTGGCCGGCTGTGTGTGAACACTTTGGAGTGGAGGCGACAGGAGAAGAGTCCAGGTCTGAATGCTCTCTGTTGTCAGCGGGTCACAGTGACCCGAGAGGAGAACATGCCCTGCTCTGCTCATTACCAGCTCTTACAGACGTTTGTCTCTCTCTGTGTGTCTCAGCATCCGTCAGTACGAGCTGAAGGTGCACAGCGATGTGAACATGAATAAGGTCTACACTGGAGAGCTGGGTCGCCTCAAGAGCTTCGAGAGCCAGAAGCCGTGAGTACAGCACTTCCTTCAGTTTCTCAGACACACAGCAGTGTGATCCTTCATTCACAAACCCCCGTCTCCCACAAACACTTCAGCCGCACTTCATTAGATCAGATGGAGACTAATGGTAGTTTAAGATGCTTTATCTGTGTATAGCTAGTATAGTCTGTGATACAGATTGGAAACGCTTTAAGTCAATATTTACCCCTAGAAATTGATTTTTAGAGGCATGTTTCACTTTTATGAGTGAATATTTATTACTTTCCAGCCACAAGCCATTAAAATAATCTGTCCAAGTAAATATGTGTTCTTCAGTTATGGCTGTTAAGTATAACATTTCATTTCTTGTATATGAGATGATTTTTTTTTTTTATTCATTTTTTTGAATGAAGTGTCTTTTGCTCATCAAGGCTATATTTATTTAATCCAAAATACAGTAAGAGCACTAATACTATGAAATATTATTGAAAATTTAAAAATGTGACAGTAAAACATTTATAATGATACAAAAGATTATATTTCAAGTACTGTTTTCTTACATTTCTATTAATCAAAGAATCCACACAGTTTCCACAAAATATTAAATGGCAAAAACTGTATTTAAGTTTAATAATAATAATAATAATAATTACAATAATAATAATAATATGAGCCATTATTGAGAACGGAGCACCAATAATTGAGCAGATGATTTCTGAAGATCATGTGACACTGAAGACTGGAGGAATGATGCTGAAAATACAGCGGAGCATCACAGAAATACATTACACTTTAACACAGATTCACTCACAAAACACTTATTTTAATTAGTAGTAATATTTCACTATTACTGTATCCACTTTATTTGAGCACATAAATGCAGCCTCGGTGAACTTCATTCAACACATTTAAAAATCAATGTTTCCAAATTGTTGACAAGTGCTGAATACTGAATTACTAAAGCAAGCGCCAAAGCAAATGATGTGATTAATGTATTATGATTATAGAATGTTATTAAATATGAAACTATTAGATGCTAGATAACAGATAAAAGAAAAAAATGTGCAAGAGTGTAGTAAATGTGTGGGGTCAGATGCTTGCTCTGAGCGCTGGTTAACCTCTGACCCCGGGAGAGACTTGATGTTCTGTCTTCTGTCATTCATTGTCTGTTCTCACAGGCCCTTTGACTCGAAGAACCCGTTCCTGGCTCCGGTCACGGTGAACCGCAAGCTCAATAAGGCTGGGGACAGACACCTGATGCACCTGGAGCTGGACATCACTGGCTCCAGAATCAGGTGACGCACATCAGGACTGTGTCTAATGACACGCTCTCGCTGGTGCTACAGGACTGTGCAAGCATATGAGGAGCAATATTCAATTTGGAGTGTAATATGCAAAATAACAATGCATTTCTGTATTTACATTTACATTTTCCAATACATTTGTGCAACGTTTGGTGCAAAATGTTCATAATGAACTATTTTAATTTGCCATTTCATACACCGGTTTTAATATGTAAAATGGATAGTAATTTTAACGCTTAATTAGTTGCAAAGTGAAAATGTGTTAAAGAAATGATTAGATATGTGCAACATGTTCAAGCAAAAACTGTGGCAAAATTATCATTCAAATGTTATTTTTCTTTTTACATATTAAAACTAGTGCATGAAATGGCAGATACAAATTATGTAATTTAACTTTCATTGTCATTTTGCACCAAACGTTGCACAAATGTATTAGAAAATGTAAATATAAATACAGAAATGTATTGTCATTTTACACTCCAAATTGAATATTGCTGCTCATATGCTTCCATACAGGACAACCTTACATTGTGGGATACAGTTGCATTAATTGCTTGCCCTCAGTGGTCTATCAGTGTCACAATAATGAAGATATTTACAACTGTATTATCGTAACGTGCCCTTATTACAGTGTAATTATACATGAAAGTACTGAGTGATATTAATAGACTACATGCACTTTATGGTTAGGGTTAGGAAAAGGGTTTTGCTTACAGTTACTTGCATGTAATTATGCATAATGAATCGTTATTATAATGGTACTTAACGTGTATAAGTTAGGATAAATTAAAGTGGTCTTTGTTACAGTGTAATTATACAAGTACACAGAAATAGTTTCCTGCATGAACCTACTGTATGTTTAGGTTCGGATAACGGATTGTTTTGGGGCACTGTTGCAGCTACTCATGCATCATTTATTGATATTACTAATTTAATATCTGCTGTAGGAGGGAAACATTAGCTGATGACATTAGCTGACCTAAATTAATCGCCTTAGATAATGTGAAGATGTCTGCAGGAGTAAATGCTTGATTCCATAAAAATAAATTTTTTTTTTTTTAAAATCATTTATATAACGTCCTTGCAGCAGCTGTGTTTGATGAGCATGACCCTGTAGCGCCACCTAGCGTCCCACCTACACTTAAAGGGCCAGTTCACCCCTAAATGAAGATTGTCATCATTTACTCTCCATCATGTTGTTTCAAACCTGTGTGAGTTGCTTTCCTCTGGTAAGTGCAAACTAATGTGTTCTTCTGTTTTAGTTTTCAAGTGACGGTATTTTGGAGAATGCTTGTAATGTTGGAATTTCCTTTTTTTGGGTGAACTGTCCCTTTAACACCTAAGACATGTTAGAGTATGTAACCATGAATAGTTAAATTGACATTATCATATGTTTTAGCAACATTATGCATCCCTGTGCCAAGAATTTATAATACACAGGATCAATGTGGATATACATGGACATGAATCAGTGCAATTTGTATAATATAAGACAATCAAAGAACCTTAATGCGTTAAGAAAAATAAATATGGCAAAACATTATTAAAAGAAACAGTTGTCACTATTAGCTACTTGCTTATTAGCATGCATATTACTAGCATATTGGCCGTGTATTAATAATTACAAATAGAGATGCACCAATTGCAAAAATCTATACTTTTTATTAATGCAAATACAACAACTAATAAATTAAAGCGCTCTGACTAGAAAAGAGGTAGAAATAACACACACAAGGAATTGCTGTAGGGTTGGCTATATAAAAAAAACAGATGTAATTTCCAACTGTTTTCAACTAACTTCATTAAATGTCATCTTTCAAATCCAATACATAGTCCCATGTTCATAGTTCTTGCATAGTTCCAGTTAATTCAGTTAGAATAGGAAGAACGTGTAGAGTTGAGAGGAAGCAGAAGCTGTATTAGATGTTTACACCGACACTTGGATGAAGCTGAGCTGCCATAAATGCAGTGACACCACACATCATCAAATGCATAATTTTATAAAGTTAATGTCTTAAACATTTTTAAACCTGCAAAAAATAAATGTTGGGAAAAAATGCAAGGAGAGTTTTAATTATGGAGCCAAACCAGTAGGTGGCAGCAAATCACTGTTTGGATTTGAGTCATTTAGTCCTTCATTCAACAGATTCGTTCAAACGATGATTCATTCAGTCTTTATGAATGGGTTTCTGAATCATTTTGACTCATTTGATTCATTCAGTAATGAAACACCTCAGTGTTACTCCGAGACAGACAACAGTTTTACTGTGGCTTTGTCTTGAATTATTTTCATCAGTGACATTTAAAGTTGTTGTTTTTTTTTTTTTACTTTCTGTGTGTACTTTTGCACTCATTTGTTTATATTTCTGGTCGACTGGTGCACCTCTACTGTTTAAAGCACATAATAATGTTTTATTTTACATCCCTTAACCTGAACACAAACCTGAACTTAACTACTCCCTTACTATTAATACACCGCTAATTAGGAGTTTGAGACAAAAATCATAGTTAATAGTGAGAAATGGTCCCCAGAATGAATGGGTAATAATGATATAATAACATTATTATAAGTTAAGGTGCAAATATTTGTCCATTTAAAAGGACCTTTGGTATGATTATTGGTTTTTGAAGAGATGGATAACCAGGATCAAAATGTATAAAGTAGTGATAACTCTTAAGATGCATACTTCCCGCTCATATGTGTGTGTGTGTGTGTGTGTGTGTGTGTGCAGGTATGAATCCGGGGACCATGTGGCTGTGTATCCCATCAATGACAGTGTCATAGTCAGCCGGATCGGAGATCTCCTGGGTGTGGACCTGGACACGGTCATCTCGCTCAACAACCTCGACGGTGCGACACAAACCGCTCACTCGAGATTACTGAAGCACTGCTGCTGAGATTATATCTGTGTGTGTGTGCTTTCAGAGGAGTCCAATAAGAAGCATCCGTTCCCGTGTCCCACCACGTACCGCACCGCTCTGACACACTATCTGGACATCACCAATCCTCCGCGCACAAACGTGCTTTATGAGCTGGCACAGTACGCCAGCGAGCCCAAAGAGCAGGAGAACATGAGGAGGATGGCCTCGTCCTCAGCCGAGGGCAAAGTGAGATCACTGCACTCATACTGAGATTGTGTGTGTGTGTGTGTGTGTGTCCTGCTGGAGTCACCTGCAGTGTGTGTGTCTCTCTTCTCTCAGGCGCTGTACCAGAGCTGGGTGCTGGACTCCTGCAGGAATATTTTGGCTGTTCTGGAGGATCTTCCGTCTCTGCGGCCGCCCATCGATCACCTGTGTGAGCTCCTGCCTCGCCTGCAGGCACGCTACTACTCCATCGCATCCTCCTCGAAGGTCAGAGACCCTTCACCTTAATGTTCACGATGGAATATGTGTGTGTTCTACAGATTATAATACTTCTCTAGCTATCTTCAGTGATGTTTCCGCCATACTAGGGCTGATTACTTTGATAATCGATTGATCTACCGATTATTAGACCGATTAATCGGTTCACTTTGGTTATTCAGCGTTTGCAATTAGTTTAAATATCGAGTTATGCATATTCTAACAAATAAATAAAAATAATCACTTCAGCTTTTGAAAGTCCATTATTTTATGACAATTAATGTATGCAATTCAAAATATATTTGGCACACAGAATGAGATGACGGACAGAGAATCTCTTGTTCACATGTTTTATTAGCGATATGAAAATTAACTTAGTGACATGACAGACACTGAAGAGAAGACGATGCTGAATAAAGTCATAGTTTTTTCTATTTTTGGACCAAAATGTATTTTTGATGCTTCAAAATATTCTAACTGACCCTCTGATGTCACATGGATTACTTTGATGATGTTTTTCTTACCTTTCTGGACATGGACAGTATACCGTACACACAGCTTCAATGGAGGGACTGAGAGCTCTCAGACTAAATCTAAAATATCTTAAACTGTGTCTGTGAAGGTGAAGGTTTGGAGCGACATTAATGACATCATTTTCATTTTTGGGTGAACTTTGCCTTTAAGGCTATTGCATAAAGTACTATATAAACAAACATGACGAGACTGGACTTTACTGTAATCAGATGCTTTCTTAACTGCTGCTTTCTCACCGCTGTCAGTTTTTGTTGTTTATTTTCTTGCGAGGAGTGTGTGTGTGTGTGTGTGTGAGTGTGTGTATCCAAGTAGCTTCAGGTTTGGCTGTGTTTGCTCTGACACTGTGTCTTCGCATCCATTACATCATTACATCGGGAGATATGGAGATATCAAACTGCATTATTGCAGGCCTACACTGTACAGAGTGTGTGAATAACTTCTGTAGAAAAAAAGTTGAAATTGCTTTTCTACACTGATGAGTGTGGTGTGTATTGAAGTGTTTTCTGCCGGTGACAGGTTCATCCCAACAGCATCCACATCTGTGCTGTAGTGGTGGAGTACGAGACCAAGACGGGTCGGGTCAATAAAGGAGTCGCCACTAACTGGCTGAAGAACAAGACGCCAACAGACAACGGACACAAGGCCACGGTGCCCATGTACATCCGCAAGTCTCAGTTCCGGCTGCCCTTCAAGTCCACAAACCCTGTCATCATGATCGGCCCGGGCACCGGCATCGCCCCCTTCATGGGCTTCGTTCAGGAGCGCGGCTGGCTCAAAGAACAAGGTAGGAAAACACTGCTAAGTGCTGCCTCTTTCACTCACTTTCTCTTTAGATTAATTTGAAACGTATGATTATACATTTGATTTAATGAGAGCCTAATATCAGAAAAACGTTCTGTGGATTATTGAAGACAGGTAAACGATTTAATAAAACAGTGACAAAGAAACGTAATGCATGCAACAGAACAAATATAATAGAATATACAAATGACATAGAGAGTTCTTCAGGTATGTTTTTCTGCGTAAATGTAAATACTCACCAAGACAAGCACTTTGCCACAACTTTGGTGTATTTGACTGTTAAAGGAATAGTTCACCCAAAAATTTACATTTCTTGAATTTGTCCTCACCTTCAGGACTTCGGAGATGCAGAAGAGTTAGATTTGTAGAAATGTAGCACTGCATCAGTGTCTCATCAATGGATGCTCTGCAGTGAATGGGTGCCATCAATATTTGGCTGAGGCTTGCACAGTCCGGTGTTTTCTTGATAACAGTTGAGCCAGGGGATCAGCGCAATATTATACACAGACCTCTAAAGTCATGCAATAAGAGGTGTGTGACGTGAATGAATGTAAAAAGGGTGAGTGAAAAGAGCTCAAATCAAACACTGCGTTGCTGTTCCTCTCTGTGCATCTCTCAGGAATCACAGCTTGGCAAGAGTAGTTTCACCTATAATAATACATCATACACAATTCATTATTTGTATATATTTAAAAGGCAATGATTGAAATCTTAGGCTACAGAATGATACATGAACTAATGCAATAAGCACGGCACGCTCACCAATCAAACAGCCGCACTGCGTATCTCAGTGTCTCAAAACCAAACCAGTTCTCTCTTAAGAGCAGGCTTATAATTTTCTTAGATGCAGATATATTTTCTACTAGGCCTACATGTTTGAATCTTTATCTTTTGCTGGTTTGTGCGACACACACACATTTATTAAGTTCAAAAAGACTTGCGTATAGAGTTCTGCATAATGAAAATGTGATGTGACCATAGATAGTTATAATGGTCTTATCAAGTAACTGTACTCAGTTCCACCTGGCTTTATCCCAAAACAGATACTAATAATTTTTTGAACTTTTACAGTTACAAATATTGGCTATTTCATTGAAATTAAAATGTGATGTCATTATTATGAGCTTTTGACAGCATTAGGCTATTAATTACTTAAGGGTTATTGATAAAAACTATTTTATGTCTATTCATTTACAGTAGCATGAACCACGAGTAGACGAGCAACTCAAGTATTTTCTGAATAAGAAATTGACTAGCAGATATCAGTAGTCATGCAACCCCTAATGACAACAGAAGGACTTTTTCACTCGAGGAAGTCCTGTTCTGGATTATAGACTTTTTAGCGCTCATTCTGACGGCACCCATTCACTGCAGAGGATTGATGGCCGAGCAAGTGATGTAATGACACATTTCTCCAAATCAGATGAAGAAACACTCGTCTCTACATCTAGGATGGCCTCAGAGTGATTTTCATATATCTGTGAACTATTCCTTTAAGCATATAAAACCTTATAAGATTGTGCTGTGACGCACCACTTTGTGCTCATAGAAAACCGTTAGAACTGAATTCTCTTTGGCTTGTTTAGCATGTTTTCCTGTGCGTCTCCCACCCTGTTCCTCTCATTCATTACCAGTCACTGCCAGACGCAAGCGTTCAGTCAGCTTCAGAGATTCAGCAAGCCCACCGTCACACTGTTAATATCGTGATTTCCCGTTTGTAGGTAAGGAGGTTGGAGAGACCGTGTTGTACTACGGCTGCCGTTATAAGAACGAGGACTTCCTGTACCAAGAGGAACTGGAGGAGTTTGAGAAGACCGGAGTCCTGACGGAGCTCAACGTAGCTTTCTCCAGAGACCAGACCGAGAAGGTAGCGCTCATGCTAGGCTACGTCTCCAGTCTTCTGTGGCCCACAAACCCACACACACAAATACCTTTTGATGATAGTTTTTCTAATGAAGAGCATCGAGGTGTTCAGCAGGCCCTCTCTGTACCAGCTAACGGGAGTATTTAGTCAAAAACTGTTGATCTGTATACATCCTTAAATGATTGGTTTTAGCAATTCTGTTTAAACTAAGGCTGTCAGGCGATTACAGTTTGAATCTAATTAATTATGCTGTGCTGATTAAACTAATTGAAAATTCATTGCACAGTAATTTGTGCTGAGAAATTACCCCCCATACAATCATTTAAAGACACTCTTGTGTTAAATGAGGAAAGCATCAAAAAAGTAGCTTTAAAAATAAATATTTTTATTCAACATAGAATTAATTTCAATCTGTTAAACAATGCTATGAAATTGATGAGTTTTAAATTAAAAATGAATATTAAAGTGATTTTATTTTTTAATGAAACAAATGTTAAACTAAAACCGACAGTAGGTGGTGACAAGAGTCTTAATGAGTGAGTCATTATCGTTCAAACAAATCAACTGACTCCCTATATGAATGAATCATTGAATCATTGACTCACTCGATTCGTTTAATGGAGTCATTCAGTAATGAATCAGTGTAGTGCAGACGCACAGTACTTTTGCAGTGACTTTGATCAGAACTATTTTCATCTGTGAAATTGAGAAATAACAGACAATATTGAAACCTTTTTTTTAAAAAAAAAAAAACTCTTTACTGAACTGTTAAGTCAATATGACATTTCTAGTCGTGCTGATATTTAGAGGAAAAGCACTGGTGTGAAAAAGCATCACTGGTTGGATATTGCTAAACTCTATCAAATGATGATTTTAGGGCATATAACTGCATTTTTATAGCTGATGTACAGGTCCGAACAGCGGTGTTAAATGCATTATTTTAACAAATGACTTTTTCCATTATTAATCGCACCGGATGAACGCACACCTGTTCTCCTCTTCACGGTCTCGACTTGTGCTCCCTCCAGGTGTACGTGCAGCACCTGCTGAAGAAGAACAAGGAGGCCGTCTGGAGGCTGGTTCACACAGACAACGCTCACATCTACATCTGCGGGTGCGTAGACATCAGCTCAAAACATCTCGAGACCGAGCGTCGTCTTAACCGTTCTTCTCCTCCACAGAGACGCGCGAAACATGGCTCGGGACGTCCAGAACGCCTTCTACGAGATCGCAGAGGAGCTGGGAGGATTGAGCAGCGCTCAGGCGGTCGACTACATCAAGAAACTCATGACTAAAGGACGCTACTCGCAGGACGTCTGGAGCTGAACCAGACCGCTCCATCCCCTTCTGTACATTCCTGATGTGTGCTTTTACAGGGACGAGTCTGTCGTCCTTCAGAAAGACAACACGGACCACCTCATTCTGAATGAATTCTCTCACACGATCATGATCTTAACCTACTAATCAAATGCATATGCATGAAACTTTATAATCAAAAACACTGTCTTTTTTTAGTATGCACCAAACACCGTGTGTGCAGGGCTGGATTCATGATGTTAGCAGTACTTTGTAAGCATTAAGAGACTTAAAGTCTTAAACTGGATGAAAGTGGTTTTAAACATGCTAAACTTTGTGAACTTCAGATGTCACAAACATCACAGCTTTTCAGTTCTCTGAAGTAAAGCATCGGAGTGTCTACATTTCTCTTCTCACACTTTATTTTGTATTATTACGGCTGAATATGAATGTAAGCTCATTTCAACCGCATGACCGTCAACAGATTTCATTATTCTGTAAATTCATTTCTCATCGTTTCATAATCTGTGTTGAGAGCGATGCTGGTCTGGAAGCTCTAGTGCCTTATTCACCGTCTCGTTTGCATTAGACCAGCGCTGCTGTTGAAAAGAGTTTACTATTTGAGAAAAGAATATAAATATATATATAGTAGTATTTCTTTTTACATAATCATAGTTTCATATGCACCTGTTGTTTCCAATACATACAGCTATTTAGGCATATTTGTAATGATTAAACACCAATTTAACATCACCCTTGTCTTCAGCCTGTTTTTGTTCACGTTTGTGCATCAGACAGTATATTTAAGGACGGTCAACTTTAGATGTTCCTCTTATGAGGGACCAGTGAAACGTTTCAACACGTTTTTTTATTCATCACAATATAGTATAATATTACAAACCATCAACTATAACACACACACCCATACAAAGTTAACGTTTTTATACTTTTTAAATGCTATCTTCAAAGTGGTCTCCTTTTGTCTGGATTAGTTTTGTCTAGGTTTGACTAGAAGGTGCTGTTTTAGTTGCTTTAAGTAATGCAATAAATAAAAATGATTTAAAAAAAAAAAAAAAACATACATAATAAGCCCCTACCTGTTTTGTTCTCATACTCCGTGGCTCTGGCTCTGACTGTTGTTGAATGTATATTTAAATTCAATATTATTTTATTACTCTTGCCATTGTTCAGTTGCCTTCAGAGAATAATCTAGTACCCACCTAAACCATCCCAGAGCAACCTGTCCGTTTTAGTTACATTTACTACCGTTTTAATTCGGTAAACCAAAAGGCCCTTTCTGATGGAATAGCATTTTTGCTACTAATATCTGTTTTGTATATTAAACATATATTGAGAACAGTCGTGATAATAGATTGTAAGGAGACACGATGAATCAAATCTCTTCACAAACGGACTGAATGTATATGGTGCACATAGTGTTGTTAAATTAATTAACTTTTTTCTATGGTTCTCAGGAAGGTATTATGAGTTTTATATATATATATATATATATATATATATATATATATATATATATATATATATATATATATATATATATATATATAATGTATTAATTTATTGTGTTAATATGATAAGATTTAAAACATAACTGAAAATATTTTTTATTCGAGCTGATGAGTGAATGAGCACGCGGCGTATGACGTCATCCTCGTTCTCTGTTAATATTTGCTGTACGCATTCTTCACACTGCAAACTCCATAATATGTTTATTTAGTTAAGAAATGGGCAAAAATGGGACAAAGCCCTTATTGATTTGAAAAGGGACGCTGCATTTCAATCGATAAGTAACAAGGGCGTTTGGCCGTTTGGCAGCCATCGCATCTTGACGTCACAAAGCTGTGGAGAACACGTGACAGAAAAGGCGCAAAGTTGATACCACTTTCCCACAGATGGGGGTCTTTATCCGAATAAATTTTAACAAAATATCTCTAATTACGTTATGATTTTCATTCGATCTGTTATCGGTTCGACATAAATTATGATTTTTAGACGTTGCCGCCGTATTTCGTTTCTAATATGTTTCAAATAGACGAGGTCGTCCATGCGTTCCCGCCAAGTGGACGCTACCATCCGGTTTCGGGTCAGAGTTCATTAAAAGTCTGCAGTGCGTGTTTCGCTTCTGCCGGGTTTTTAATTTCTTTATTTTGGAATAGGTGGTCTATCGTTTTAATTCCTTCAGAAAGATGGCCTCAGGTAAAGATTCATAGTACATCGCTGTCCATAAATCAGTAATCGCTCTTTATTTGTTTGCTGTTCGGTTTTGTGTGACATAAAAGATAACCGCGTCGCACTTAGCATTAGCGGCTAAACTGACGACGCGCTACTCGATAGATATACAACCACATTCACGATAATAATAATAATAAACAAAATGTAGCTTCTTTAATTGTGTTTTTCTTATGTTTAATTATATAAAACGATCTCGGCGGATGTGTATATATACTGAGGTTGATCGTTTAGCCGCGAGTTTGTGATGGCGTGGTGTGATTGTTAGCTTAGCATCTGTGCTAATGCTCTCACGCGCTTCTGTAGGTTACGCGTTAATTGACTTGATTAACTAAACTTGTTCATCTATTCTGTCTTATTGTGTGTTTGTGTTCTCAGATTCAGGCTACGGTCAGCCTGGCGCTCAACAGAGGTCTGTATTTATGGTGTTATGAGTTATATATTCATAATTAATCAGGGTTATAGATCCGTGTTACAGTATAATATCAGGGTACTATAATGTGTCGAACACTATTTTCGTTTTTTAAAATATTATCTCAGTAGTTTGTTTCAGGATGTGTAATTTCCCCCCTTTTTGATTGTGCAGCTACGGATCTTATGGTGGATCCCAGGCCTATCAAAGTGGAGCACAGGTAGTGCTTCTTTATATATATATAATGTGTGTGTGTGTGTGTATATATTACATCCTAAAAAAGTAACTAACGTTAATTGTTGTTTTTTTTTATTTAAAGTAATGCTTTAACGTTATATATTGTTACTTTGTAATTCTGGGCTGAGCTTGATTTATTTAAAAAGTTTTTTTGTCAAATGTTAAAGCACTTTTATACCAAAAGCCTCAGGCTGAAGGAAATGTAAATTCAGGTCTGTACAGTAGAACACTCTTCAGCAAAGTCAGCAGCAAATTGGTTAATAAAATGGTATTTAATACATAAAGCATATTTTTATTATTTAATTATTGCAGCTTTGAGTCATATTCTTGAGTTACTTTTAACTGAGAAGTTACTATAACCAGTAATGTGATATTTAGCCCCTAAAATGCGAATTTTACCTGGGCAACCCTTCCAAAAAAATTATATTTAACCCCGGGAAGCAATTTTATCGGGGAACCTCCCGGAAACGCAATTGGGCTAGTTTTGGACTGGTTTTGAGAAGCATCTGGGCAGGATTTGTGAAAACCTGGCAACCCTGATCTGAACACACGCGCTGGAGATATACTACTAATTACAGGAGCATCTTTACTGATGAGATGCGCATGAACATCGCATTTGATTTTTTGCACAGCCCTACCATTTACTGATGCATTTAAATCAAAAGTTGCTTGTTAATTATGCATTGTGCAACTTACAACAAACTATTTGTATTAACTGATGTAAACCAAGATTAATAAATACTGTAATGTTCAATGTTTGTTAGTTAACTCATTAAATGACACCATATTGTAAAATGTTACCAATATTTGTTTGTGAACTAATGTTCAGCTTTTATTTTTTATAGTCAACTTAGGTCATCTTCATTAAAAGCTCTGTAAAAACTTCCACTGACGCACAGATATGTCTTTCATTTCATCACGCTAAATAATCAACACATGTAATTAGATTTAAAAACATTTTTTTTTTATATTTTGGAGCTAGTTTTGGCCACCCCACTCACAACTGCCTTTTGTCACTCTTTTGCTTCACAAAAAAGTGCATTTATTCAGTCGCAGAACGTCTTTATGATCAAATCAAATGGTAGCAATTTCAGGAGCACTCTCCAACTTCATTTCATCACCAGTCGCGAGCCAAATGAGCGCGGAAACAGTACTGTGCTCTTCAGTTGCACACACACACATGCACTCGCTTGTGCTGTAGCCTGTACCTTTTCATATCAAAGCACAAAATAGTTTAAACGTAGATCAAACATAAATTATCTTTTTTGTATGTTGCAATGAAATTAGGTGATGCATGAATTGATATGAATGACATTTCCAACAACTAGAATCACAGCAGTATATTGACTGGTGTTGATCTTCCAACCTCGTAAGCATGTAGTAATTATGACGGTGTAAAGCACTGAATAGTGACTGGTTTTGTCTCTCCAGCAGGGCTATGGTCAGGGTAATGGCAGCGGCTCTTACACTGGACAGAGTTACAGTGGTTATGGACAGCCCAGTGGTATGTGGTTCATCAGTGTCTTCATGAATGTGTTTAATGATGGATGGTGTGTGACGGCCATGTTTTCCTGAAGGAGAGAGCTTTGGCCAGTCGACTCAGGGTTACTCCTCTAGTGCTTATGGTCAGCAGACTCAACCTCCGGCGCAGCAGGGCTACGACCGATCCGAATCCTCGTCCAGGTGAGAGATCTGACGTCTGTCATACCCACATCTACTCTCTCATTATTGATAACTATCAGTTCTCTAACCGATAGGGCCAGATTGTTTATATCTGCTGTTTAATGGGTCATTCCTTTTAATTTGGCTATAATGAAGTAAGGTGTGTTCTGTACTCAAAAAGAAAAAGTATTGATTTGGTACTTGTGCTTAGTGCTAGCCAATACAGCATCTTTTCTAGATATTGACCAAATATATTAAACAAAAGAAAAAACTGTCAGCGCTTTAAAGCCAACACAAATTATTACCTCTCTCGTTCTGAATGAATCCAAATGTTTCCATATCAGTGACGTATCTGGAAATATTTTACAATATTTCTATAAACATTAGGCTTTTTTTCTTCACTCACATCGTCATGCTTGTATTTTTTATTTATTTTATCCGTTTTTGTTATGAGATGCTGACATGGCGTTAAATAAAAATATACTACTAACTTGCATTATTGAGGTAAAACATCATTCAAAACCTTTCCGTGAAATTTGGAGCACTTTACAATCAACTGAAACTCAATTTTTCAATTTTTTGATTTAAGTGAAACATTTCGTGTATAAGACTACATATTCATTTTTATTTAGCCTAAATAGTTTTGTTTTCTTCGTTTATTGAAGAAATTGATGTACATTCACTTGAATGTAGGCCTAATGCTTGGCAGCCCTTTTCATGATATTTCCAATATGCCGATGGCTTTAAAATCAAAAATCAGTGCATCCTTAGCCACAAGGTAATTTAGCTGCTGTCAGCGGCATCAGTCAACAATGATCATGATGCACCAGAAAATCAGTTTTTACTAGGGGTTGCACCAACTAGTCGCTGGTCCTGTAGAGGGCGCAACAGGATAACAAATCTATGAAGGACTTCCACATTTACGCTTTGTTTCCAAACAGTTAAAATGACAAAGAAGTGCTTGTTCTGAAAGCTCTACACAAGACGTGAGTGATTATAAAGTATTACTGGAGCTCGAAGCTAAACTGAAATGCATGTTTTATTGTACAGGCAAGTTAATCGCTGTACTAATCTAATGCGCTGCTGCACTGTAACACACACACACAGACTACAGACAGCAAGAATCATTCAGTGCAGAAATGTACTGTCGACACTTTGAGGGGTTTTAATAAAACAGCTTAAAAACAGAAAGTTAGAAGTGTCTCAACCCATAGTTGTTAAACTCTTGTTCTTTGTGTCTCACAGCAGTTATGGTGATAAGTCGTATGCACAGCCGCGGTCTTACGGACAGCCGTCAGCAGGAGGTGCTTCTGGAGGAGCGTACGGCCAGTCCAGCGGATCATACCGCGGCGCTCCAGGTGGATATGTGCCACGCACTGACTGCAAGACATGAAGCTAACTACAAAATTACATAGACCTAATAAAAGATCTGGATCTAAGTTACTTAAGCCTAGTCCCAGAATTAAATGTGCCTGGGCTGTTTTGTCTTAAAGAAACTTGCATTGACTGATTGAGTCTGCTAGTGCCCTTAGAGATGCACAATATCAGCATCGGCCGATATGAAAAACTCTGCCGATCTGCCTTGCTGATAAAGCAGTTGTTCACTTCAGCTTTCAGTGTACACTCATTATTGAAAAACCTCATTTATCTTTTAACTCTAACAAGGGTAACACTTCAGAATAAGTTCCATTAGTTAACATGGACAACACATTACTGTATTTATTAATATTTGGTAATAAAAATGCAGTCATTCATTTGTTAATTCATGGTAGTTCACAGAGCATTAATGTTAACAAGCACAACTTTTGATTTGAATAATGCATTAGTATTAGTTGAAATTAACATCAACTAGGTTAAAAAATGTAGAAGGATTGTTCTTGCTTGGTTAACTAACATTAACTAATGGAACCTTATTCTGAGTTTTTAACTAACCAGAGTTAAAATCAAATAGTTTATGATCTCCGTACAAGAGAAGCCTAGAGAAATAGAAAAATATTGGCTTATCGGACAAGGGTGAATCTAGTATTGTGTGTCACTATGCTATTGTTTTGTCATGATGCACACCGTTATAGTGTGTGTTTAAGGCCTGTTTATAAAGGTACTTCTGTCTTGATCTATGGCCTAATCTTGGCTTAACCTAAGCCCTGTGAATCCATGTTTTAATGTGTGTTTGTCAGCCAATTCAAAAGCGTGTGTTCCCCTCTCCTCAGGTGACAGCCGGAGGTTTGGTGATGAGGGTGGCTCGGACCGGTCGGAGGGCTTCCGGGGCAGGGGTCGTGGGGGTTATGACCGCGGAGGCTTTGACAGAGGTGGCCGGGGCGGCCCACCCTCCGGTATGGGGTAAGTCTGACCACCCCAGAAGGTATCGCCACACACCGTTAAAAAACAACAATGCACACAGGCCTGAAAAGGGTTTTTTTTTTTTTTTTTTTTTTTTTTTTTTTTTTTTGTGTGTGTGGATAAACCAATTTTGTTGAATTGGAACCTGTTGGTTTCTATAAAGTGGCACTCCACCCAATAGAATGATATTAACTTTATTGTAGTTAGTTGTATGATGCGTCTAAATCACGTTTGGGTTACAGCTGTAAGGTTACTCTCCATCTGTAGTCCATATATTTGTGTTTACATGCTTCACATTCACATATAAGATGATATAGCTTAAAGCGCTAAGATTCACATAACAGTGGGTATTTTCCCTCAAGTTTTCATCTGCGCTAGAATCAGAGTCTGAATTGATCGGAAGTCTGGCTAATTATGGGGTAATCTCGACGTTGTGTAGGAGAGCCCCAAGTAATGCGCTTTGTCCACACTTTATGCAGTTCTCAGGTTTTGAATTAAAAAATTAGAAAAGGCACAACAGTTTGAGTTTCCACTGAAGCCTTTAATGCAGATACCTGGTTGAAATCCAGTTTTTAGAGCTCCTTTCTTCTGCTCTCCGTCAGTTTTCCCTCCTTCACTTTGGGAGTGTCCACATTGGAAAGTTCAGCCGCAAGGAACAGTTCACTCCACATGAATCGGTGTCTGTACAGTGTTGTTTCTTTTTGTGTTAACTGGTCTACATTTTATACTACAGGTATCAAAGTGAATGAATTTAAAGGTGGACCTCAGCCATTGGAGCTCATAAGCACTCATAATGGAAGAAAAATGTGTGCTCGTCTACACGAGTGCCACAACAGTTAGACGCTCAAATCTATAGTCAATTATTGACGAACTCGAGAGGGAGCAGGGCGGTCGTCCTCCATGCTCTTCTCTGGTTTTAGTCGCATCAAATCTTAACGTTCAACCAAAAAAAAAAAAAAAATCAATTCTAATTGGGAAAGAGGCTTGCCTTTGGTTTCAATTTGCAATGTTTCATGTAGATTTGGCCCATCATCTTTAACTAGGGATGTTCATTTTAACCGGTTAACAGTTAATCCGACCATAAGAAGTTTGACAACATACAAATACAATCATTTAAACGGTTTATTTATTTTTCCCCCACACAGTAATTGATCAAAATATTTAAGGTTTGTTGCATGGTTAAAATGTGACGCGTATTACATTTTCTTTCTTTTTTTTTCGAGAGTGAGAAAAAACAAGTTGCATTTTATTATTTCATTCAGAAATAGGCCTGGTGCCGACGCAAAATGTTTCCAAAAATTATTATAAACCGCACTCCACAACAAATCATTTAAATTACCGGTATTTAGAAAACAAGAATTAAAAAATGAATGGGAAAAAATAAGAGCTATAGCAATATAAAATAAAATAAATTAATTTAGGCTAAAATGAAACCATAAGCAACTTTGCGTCTCATGCAACACACAAACAATTGCTCCCAGATTCACAATGTATTTGAATGCCATAATTGTATGTATTTCACTTGCGTTCCAGTATCCACGTAAAACAATGCATAACATCACGGCGGTACGGTGATAACTTAACGACAGATTTTGCTTGTGTGTCTGACTGCGTTTTATGATAATGAACAGTCTGCATTGTAAAGGTAGCAAAGCTTAGTTTTGTGCGTGCATGTAGCGCCGGTGCAATCATTTGAGTTTTCTCCTCCTAACAGTGAAAGAAACTACTACTTTTAGTCATAAAAGATAATCAGAATTTTAATAGGTTTTCTTCTGTGTACATTCACAATAAAAACAAACCGTTGTGCTTTTGTAAAATAAAGGCCTTCTAGGCCACTTGTTGCACAGTTTTTCTATCGTTTTCTCAATTCAAGAAAATATTTATCTTATAGGCCTATTAATTATATGGAGAGAGATAGCCTAGCTTTGTTTTTCTCCGCTTGCAGAAGCGCTGCAGGTGCGTGATGTGATCTGATAAACATGTGAATCCTCATTTTCTGTTGTTTGTTGCTTTTTGCACATGTAAAATTTATCCACAGGAAACTAAATGTTAGTATTTAACAGGTCACCAACAATTATCATTTCTAATTTAATTGACAACCTTGTCTGTTAAAGCTTAATAATCGGTTAACGAGTATTGGTTGTCGGTTAGGAGAAATAACCAAAATGAACATCCCTATCTTTAACTCATCTGTCAATGGGAGCCGTTTCCTCCTCAGTAGTAAACCGTGAAAGGATTACTGGTAAAGAGGGAGCCTTGCGCTCCCAGGTATCAACAATGGAAAGCCATCATATCTTCAATTTTTCTTCTGCAGTGGTGGTGACCGTGGTGGCTACAAAAATTACGGTGGTAAGTGATGAGCATCTGTCTCAGTGGGGGAAAGGAGATTAAAAAAGAAAGATTAGCTGACAAATGAGCTCTTGAGCCACCATTATATGTCGACCCAAAGGAACATCACCTTATTGTCTTTACTGCTGTCCTCTCTGGTAATGCTCTTGTGGACTAAAGTCTAACAGCTACCCAGATTTACTCTATAAGATGGTCGTCTTGCATGAGGAAATTGAATTAAATGCCAGTGTACTGGATGCCAGCTGTGCACATGGTGAAGAAGAGACATGATTTAGATAAATACTTCTGATTTAATTTGGCTAGTCTCACAGAAAATGTCCTCTGGTGTACAAAGGTGTTGGAGCAGTTTTGCAGCAGTTTTGGACACACTGGTGCATAGAGTAAACTCACTTGTAAAGGTCAAATCTACATAGCAAAGCAGTTGGGTTTTATTAATCGTCTTCAATCATGACTTCATGTTGTTATTTCTCAAGTTCTCAAAGTTGTGTTTCCCTTTCGTGTCTTGTTGTTTTCCAGGACCCAGAGACTACAGTCAAAAGGATGATGGAGGTGAGTGCAGAAAACTTTTCACCCTAAATTGAGAGCACCATAGAGAGATAGAAGTGATTTCACTTAAGTTGGCATGAAAATATATTTATATATTTTTTTTTTAATTCTTTATTTGCATTTTTCCTGGTACTGAAATGAATGCATAATTTTTTTTATCAATATAAAAATGTATTGTTTCATCCGTTAAGGAATACATTCTTATATATCCGTCACAATTTCAAGTCAAACCAAACTTTTGATGTTTTTTTTTCGTTTTTCCATCTTTATTTTTCTTGACTTCTGACTTCTAATTATCAAATAAAGGCATAAAACTATTTATTTTAATTACTAAAAATTAAGCGAACATTTCTTTGGCAAACAAAGGGGATTTACTATTCAAATTAAAACATGGAAGAAATGTTATGTGATATTTCCTTAATGTTGGTTTCTTTTTTTAGTAGTAGTACAGACAGCAGAACGTCACGCTTGCTTCCATGTCTGTAATGGACGAAACCGCACGTCTGCACCATTCAATAACAGACACGCAAGACATGCAGGATTCATATTTAAATAGACTTTTCTGGCTTAATTTACAGATGCTAGTTAGGGATGGGCGATGTGTCGCATGCGATTGTCACGCGCATTTCATCAGTAAAGCTAGTTCCCTGTTTAGCTGTAAATCGCCATCACCTGCTTTCAAATGGAGCAGCATTTAATAGACCGAGCCGTGGATCACTGACAAGCTACGCAACATCACGTTCATTATCCCAGATCAGTCGCCTTCGCATGCAATATATATCGCCCATCTCTAATACTAGTCCATATCGAGATTTGCTGGAAGTTCAATGACCTTTTCATTAATTCATTCTAAATTTGACAAATTCCGTAACGTTCCGTGTTAAACTGGGAGTTCCATTTTTTTTTTTTTTTTTTTTTTTTTGTGACTGGATTCCGTGTTTCTGCATCGCTGAAATCACAGGACCCTAAGTAACTCCCAGAGCAGCTTTGGGAATGTTTATGTCCTCATGTAGTGAGACTGCAGTGGCTGAAAACACTGAATGCTTCAAAAAGAACATACAGGAGTCACATTTAAATAGTCCTATTTATTATTATTTTTGTGTTAAGCATGGTGTTAATATTTGTTTCAACACTGACTTGTTTCTTCTCCCAATTACAGATGGCAATCAGGACAACTCTGACAATAACACCATCTTTGTCCAAGGTCTCAGTGAAGACATCACCCCTGACGAAGTGGGTGACTACTTCAAACAGATAGGAATCATTAAGGCAAGTTTACTCCTCTGACCCATGATCAACTAAAGCTTACAGTGCTCGGTCAAAGATGCACTAAAGCTTATGGGAAACAAGCTTTACACTAAATCTGCTCACAGATCAATAAGAAGACCGGCAGTCCTATGATCAATCTGTACACTGATAAAGCCACCGGACGACTGAAGGGTGAAGCCACCGTGTCCTTTGACGATCCTCCCTCTGCTAAAGCTGCCATCGAATGGTTTGATGGTGAGCGATCATCCTTGCTGTCTCTGACTTCAGTAGTGTTCAAATAAACACGGCTGATTTTTGATTTGTTGGGTTACAGGAAAAGAGTTCAAAGGAAAACCCCTCAAGGTGTCGTTTGCTACCAGAAGAGCTGAATTCACCCAGAGAGGAGGAGGCGGAGGTGGAGGTGGTGGGGGACGAGGACGCGGCGGTATGATTCGTTAATCTGTGTAAGACCCGTCAGTTGTTCTGTAAGTCACTGGTGTGTTGGTGCTCGCAGGTTTCCGAGGCAGAGGAGGCTTCGGTGGAGGTCCCTCATTTGATGTCAAGGGTGGAGACTGGCCGTGTCCCAACAGGTTCGGTGCATGCAGTTATTTGTGACTGTGTTTGAGAGGGATCTGACACCCGATTACATTCATTGCTAATCCGTCTCTTGCAGCTCTTGTGGCAACATGAACTTTGCTAGAAGATATGAGTGCAACCGCTGTGGAACGGCTAAGCCTGATGGAGATGGGTTTGGAGATGGTGAGTGTGGCGCTTCTACACGAGCTGAAACGATAAGAGGGAGACTGTTCTGATCTGTGATTTCCTCCTGGCTGCTGTAGATCGTGGGGGTCGAGGCGGGTACGGAGGAGACCGCGGAGGATTCAGAGGCGGCAGAGGAGGCGGAGGCTTCAGGGGTGGAGACCGCGGGGGGTATAAAATGGGCGGAAGGTAATGAAACCCCTCAGCTCTGCAGTCAGAGGTATCATGTGATCTTATGATGTCTGAGTAATGCTGGTGTCATTGTGTCCTCCAGGGGAGACCACAGAGAGGAGAGACGAGGCCGGCCGTACTGAAGCGTTCCTGACCGCTGGTTACTGTGGGGTGGGGTGGGGGTGAGGGGTGCGGGGAGAGGTTTGTGTCACAATCCTTTCTGTTGCATGAGCATATACTGTCCGAAACGAGCAGTTTTTTCCATAAATGTTGAATCACTCTGAGGGGATGAATTGGACCCCTGGAGTGACAGCACTGTCCACAGATCAGCTTTAAAGGGTCATCTTGTTCTGGGTGAAAGGGGAGGGGCCAGATGTTATTTTTGTTACTTTTTAATTTCCTGACTTGTAGAAGCCGGCATCTAGTGTGATTAGATTTGTGAAATGCTTATTGTTTTGTAAAAATCAACTCAAACTGTTTTACTGGTTTCTTTTTTGTTTTTGATTTCTCTTTTTGCAAAAAAATATTAAACACCCTTTTGATCTTACTTGTGTTTGTCTTCAGATTTATTTTTTGCAGAACAATGCTATATGCAATAAAAGGCAACATTAGTAAGTTTCTAATAATAATAATAATGTGAGTGCATTAAAAATAACTGAAATCAAAATATATTGTGAATCTGGTGTCATAATTGCAGGTCTTGCACATTTATCAAATACAAGCCTGGTTTTATCATCAAATAACTGATTGGTTGTATAAAAGCAAATGAAATGCTGAGTGCACCTCATTAAATGATTATAGTTAAGCCCTGAACCCTTTGTATTAGGCAACGTGGGGGTTGAACGATACAGCACTGGATTGAAAGTGAAACCGTCCATGAGTGGGAGCATCGGTGGAAACAAGTAATACATATTTTGACGTCATGAACCCGAATTCCAATCCGCCTTTTGGCCAACTTTTTTCAAATTGCATCAGAAAAGCATTTATTTTCATTGAAAATTAAGTAAATGATAAAAAAGTTGAAAATAGAGTATTGGGTAGGGCAAGTGTAGGGAGGGCTTTATCGTCCCAATAAGGTGGCATCCATTTAATTAAAATTAGTTTTTAATTAAAACAAGTTTTATAATGTACTACAATACTGAGGTGCAGATAATAGTCACTATTTGCAATAGGTATTATAAATATCAGAAAATCCTAAAACATATTTGCACTTAAAAGCCGCTGCCTTTTTTTGATAACTGCCAGACTAATGCTGGTGGTGCAATGTTACCAGATATTTCTATTACAATAAACAGAGACCTACAAATAAATAGAATAAAGTGAAATTATTACAAATATTTTGGAAATTATCGCTGACCCTAAACCGCTACTTTATGAACACCGCTGACCCGTAGTGAACTGTGAAATATTTCACAGATCAGAGCAGCGATGTTACTAACTCTGGGAACCGTTATCTGACCATAACTGCAATGTTAACGTTTTCACGAATCGAAATAGTGATTGTTTGATTTAGGATTTATAGCTGGATCGATCTGCACTGACCGCTACAGTATTCTTGTCACAGAACTCAAGAGTCTTGTCTCAATGATAGCCTTTTAATGATTGCTCTGGCATCAATATAGATGGACATGTACAAGGTTTTCTAGAACAACAAAATAAAAATAATAATTAGCAGATGGATCACTTAAATCAGGAATGGTGTTGTGCCGAATTTTGACCCCCTGCCAAATCGCTACCTGATTGTCTAATCCTAACCCCACCCCTAATCCTAACCCCTCCCCCAAACCTACCAATACTAGGGGGGTAATATTTTGGCAGGGGGTCAAAATTCGGCACCACACCGGTTCTAGACATTTGGAGGCCCCCTTGCCACACGCTCCTCCCCTCCACCTTTTACAATTCACGAGTTCACACTTACAAATCAAATTAAATAGAGTAAAGATTATGTGTATTTGGCTACATTTGTTTTTTCTACACTGTAAAACATATATAATAAAATATTTTTTTATTTTAAAATTATTATTTTTTTCTCATTGCTCAAATGTTCATTTAATGACAGTTTTTCTTTTATTAGTCAGGATTATTTTTAATTTTTTCAGTAATTTGTTCAGTAATTTCTTTATAGTAACACACTAACCCCTTATTTGGGATAATGAAGTTTTGTTTTTGATAGACTAAATATTATGATCGAGCAATAAATGTAAAGGCTAGACATCTGCGTTTTAGAAGATATAAAGACAGTTGGGGTTGCTGTTTTGAAACATAATAAACAATGCTGTAGTATAGTGCGCTTGCTCTTTGACTGACAAACTTCTTTACTTTTTCTTTAACTTAGTATTTTGACAGTCAGCGCCTGACTAGGGCTGGAAATCGATTCCAAAGGACAGAAATTGATTCCTTGATTCAGAGGCGTAAGGAATCAATATTTGATTCCACACATAGACATATGTCTATGATTCCACAAGTTGTAATCGATTCCATCGAGGAGAACTGACTCCTTTGTAAGATTCAGATCAACAACTCATCATGAATTCGCCTCAGTGAAACAGTAACTGGAATTACGATTCATTTCCGCGAACAGATTCTTTCGGACAGTTCGTATTCGTAACGTATATTTTCTAACAAAATTCTGCATTGTACGCTCAGATTCAAAGTGTCAGAAGCGAATTGTCCATCAACGGTGATCGTGCTCTTTTGAACTCAGAATAACCGTCAAATGATCTATCCAAATACGACGCTGTTCGTCAGGCTCAGTTTATAATTATAATTATTATTATTATTTTTTACAATACATTACAATCACTCCAAAATAGATGAAACCTGCATGTCGAGCTGCATTTTCTTTGCGTGCCTGCTTAGCCTTAAGCTTAGCAGCCCCCTGAAGACTGTGTTTGATTCAGCGCCATCAGATCAATTTATAGTAAAATTGGATCTCATTCATAAAACCGGTATGTAATCTCTTCATTCAATTATTCAGAGGGTGGGCGTGACTCAGGTTTAAACGGGGATATTAATTGGTTTTCCTACAGGTGAATGTCAATTGTTATATCCAATGGACAAACAGCCTAGTATTTTGCTGCTCTTGATTGGTGGACAAGCGCATAGGGATGATTTGGAGGCCCCGCCTCCAAGCCCGAGGCCCTAGGCAACTGCCTACTCCGCCTATAGGTAGCGCCGGCCCTGACTGAAATGTTACATAATTAGGGAGATACTTGACTTCAAGGTGAGTCTCGAATAATTTCTTTAGGGGCCGTTCACATATCGCGCCTAAAAACGTGTGGAAAACGCTAGGCACGCCGCTTTCTCTTTCTTTTCCAAAGCGCTCGGGCAGTTGCACCCCTGAGGCATCTGCCTTTGCTAAGCAACCATGACGTGCTCTCTCCATGAAGACGCGGAAATTTCAGCAAAGGATAAATGGATTTGCAGCTCTAAAAATTGGTTGCAGTAGCTCTGCTACTAAATTTATGTCAAAATGGCAATCCATATACAACTATTAACAGTCCTTCATCTTGGCTGAGCTTTCAACGTTGTTACGGGAAAGGATGAAGCTGATTGGTTAGTTCTTGTCACATGACCTGCGGTGCGCTTGCGGCATTCTGAAAAGTTGAAACGTTTTTAACTCGATGCGGTGCGGACGCGCCTGGAAAAAACGGGCGTGTTGCTTCCATTATGAGCGCCCATACCGCGCGCCTACATAGGAAATAATGAACTTGAGTGCGCAAAAGACGCGATATGTGAACGGCCCCTTTATTATTGTTCGTTCTTAAACTGCGCCCAGTGACGGATGGTGTAGCAATATTGTTGTCCGGGTGGAAATCGGGAGAAATTCAGGAGAAAGTTCGGCCCGGGAGATTTCCGGGAGGGGCTTTGAAATTCGTGAGTCTCCCGGAAAAATCGGGAGGGTTGGCATGTACACTGTTAAAAATCGCTGTAAAAAAACGGCCAAATTTCGACAGTAAAATACTGTTTTTCATTTAAACAGTGCATTCTGGGTAATATTCATCGTTTTCGAGAAGTAGCCTGCTGCTATATATCGTAAAATAACAACGTTCAAAGTCGACACTCAGCGGCTGTGTTTCAAATCACACCCTACACCCTCATTCACTATTCCCTACATGAGTTTACTAATATAGTCTCTAATAGAGAATGAACACTAATGAGTGAATTCAGACAATGATCAACAGCTGCTGTTAATGAGTAGAATCACTGAAGAAAAAAAAACATAACAAGACAAACACATGAAATACAACTGACTTCAGCCACAGCCTTAGATGAAATCAACTGAAGATTTAAACAATCAACAAACAGCTTCACCAACTTCACACATTACTAACCAGACTGACTTTATTTCTGTCAGATCAGAGAACAGAGATCAAAAGATCTTATTGAGAATTAAAGAGATTTAGATGATAATGTTACTGTTTCGTTTGACATCACCATTGTGGAGATCAGTGTTTGCTTTAGTTGGGCTCCTGACCATTGACTTTTACCCTTTACATTTTGTTTTATTGCTGTATTTGTATCTTTATGATGCATCTGTTACAGCAGTATTAATTTTGATAGTCAAGTGATTATGGTTGTTTCTAACAGGCATGACCTACTAGACTGACTTAAAGTGTTGCTATAATAATCAAATATTAATTTGGTGTTGAAATATTTGAGTCAATGACACTTCAATTTAGTAAGATTGAAAAGTAGTGAGATAACCAGTATTTATGGATTTAACGACTAGTTTTAGTTAAAAAGTATTTCGGTCAGCAGTCCCCACAACACTCAAAGAGAGAAATCAACAATCAGCATATGAATCTCAACAATGGTGACAATCAAAAGGTTCATGATGCAATGCATGCTGGGTACCAGCACAGGATAAAACTCATCCATGATTCCCAGCATGCATTGCGGCATGACTAAATTATGCCCCTGAATTGTTCACTTATTTTCTTGAATTCTTATGTGCTTATAATTTTGCATTTGTTTTAAGTTTTAGTAGCATGTGTTGTGATATTCAGAACTGATCTGTTCATTTATTTTGTGGATTGTCACCATTGTTGTGATTCATACGCTGATTCTTGATATTTCTGTCTAAATTTCAGCAAAGGTTTTTTTTATTTATTATGAGTGACATTTTCTTAACAGTCTTTCATAACTTATGGCTCAGCAGTGTTCCTTCTCATGCTGTAGTATCAATATTCAATAAGAGAAGAGATGTGGGATTAGATCAGAAATAATAGTATTTGTTCTTGTCAATCTATAAACAACAATATCAGATTTTTTTTCTTCTGTGTACTTTTGTTTTGCTATAACAGGTTCCAAAGGCGCATTGTTACAGCATGAAAAAAAAAAACCTTAGTTGTTGAAAAGTCACGTTCAAGAGCCCAACTAAAGTAAACACTGATCTCCATCATGGTAGTGAAAAAAACACCTAAACCTATTTAACTCTCCATAAGTTCTTCTGTAGACATCTGACAGAAATAAAGTCAGTCTGGTTAGTAATGTGAATCTGGTGAAGCTGTTTTAGTAGTTGTTTAATCAGATCTTGAGAGATTTGATGTATTCTTTTATTCAGTTGATTTCATCTAAGGCTGTGGCTGAAGTCATTTGTAGATCTTGTGTTTCTCTTTCCTTCAGTGATTCTGCAGGTGTTTATCACTAATGCTCAATCATCAATTAATCACCGAATTATCTCATTAACTTCACTGATTCAGTGTTACTCTAACACTCTGTAGTGTGCACACATTATAAGTGTTCATTTAAAACTGAGGTATTTCTTGTGGGGTTTAAAGGGTTAAAGATTTAAGATGAAGAAAAAACAGAATGAAACATAATTTAACAGTAATAAACTGTAATTAATTTACAGGAAACAAACTGTAGAAAAACAGTTATTTACTGGCACCCCTGCTGCCAGTAAATAACTGTTTTTCTACTGTTTCTTGCCGTAAATCAATGGTTGCCAGCAAAAAAAAAGTGTTTTTCTACAGTTTTTTGCCGTCAAGTCAAGGAAAAACAGTAATATACTGTAAAATGTAAACGTCAGATTTACCAAATGAAAAATAAGTTAATTTAACTAAAATATTTGTGAACATCCATAGAAAAAAAATTAGGCAAAGTCATACACTGATAATGAGAGTAAATACTGAACTTGACTGTATTAATATGTGTTTGCACAAGAGAGATCGTTTAGTTTAATGTAGTTTTGTTGTTCACCATTGTGCTGTAGAGTACAGCCGGTGCTTCAGTCAATGATGAGCCACAAATTCTGATCTTCTGCTGCTTTATATAAAGGCAGTAAATGTGGAGTCGCTGATACAGTGGTGATCTCTGTGTTAAGTACTTCAGCACATACATGTGTAATACAGCTGACAATGAGCTGCAGTGATTTGAGTAAAAGTCATGTATTTAGTTGCTTTATTACTGCACATTAAGTGTAAGAAATATTCCTTCTCAGTGGACTCAAATGAAATAAGTTCATAGTACTAACATCGTAGGAATGCTAGTTTAAAAACTCGAACTGTTTGAAGCAGTGGGAGTGGAGTTAATTTCCATGGTAGAATTTACGGTAAAATACTGTTAAAAATAAGAGTGGTAAATTAATGGTTAAGAGCTGTAAATTAACAGTACTTTACTGGCACCCCTGCTGCCAGAAAATTACTGTTATTTAACGGCAAAATTTTTTACAGTGTATGCGAAGTCACAGTGATCGATCGCTACTTTTAACTTCAAATTATTGACAGCATATAATACAACACGTAATTCACATGCGGTAAATAGGTCACGTTAATATACATGAATAAACTTAGAAACAGTATCTGCAACAACTATACTTGCAGTATAACATTAATATTCAAATAACACTGGACTTCCTTGTCCGTTACTCAAATAATGTCCTTTTAATGGGAGCAATCCAGAGAACTTCCCGATCAGATCGGCTGATGCAACTCTCTAGCATTACAATAATTCTCAGTCTATTAATCAGCGTAGGATCTGCAACTGTGCAGGTTGTGCACTATACCATTATGGGCAGCGCCAATTCTGTATGCATCTTTTTCACTAAGCAAAACATGGAGAATTCGGAACAGCCCCCATATTTGAGTAGCAAATATGTCAATTAGTGGAATTCTTTATGTTTGCAGATTTTCCATATTATCTGGTAGTCCTGGAAGAGGGACAAGGCGGGCTACAGGTTGTGTATATTTTATCCAGTACTTGATTTCAACAGTTCGTATGCAACCATCTCTGCTTGGAATGAGTTTCACCACACGACCTACAGGCCATTGGGCTCGTGGTAGGTTGTGGTCAATTATCAGCAACACAGTATCCAGGGTAAGGGGTTCGGTTGGTTGCTGCCATTTGTAGCGGGACTGAATGGTTGGCAGGTAATCTCGTAGGTAACAGATCCAAACTGATCTATTAAGTTCTGAGAATTCCGCCACCTACGGCGCCCCATGAGAAGCATATTTTGGTGTTATAGGGTCAGCAGAAACGTATCCAAGAGGCTTAGAATTAAGAATACCTTCCACTTCAATTAGGATGTTGTGAAGTACGTCTTCTGACAGTGATTGAGTTCCCACGGCAACCTGGAGTGCACTCTTGATGGAACGAATCTCCAGCTCCCATGCTCCTCCGAAGTGTGGCGCATTCGGAGGATTGAATTTGAAATTGATCTGGTAATCTACCAGTTGTTGTTGAAGCTGCTGTTCCAATTCCTTAAAAGCTGTTCGGAGTTCCTTGTCAGCTCCTTTGAAATTTGTGCCTTGATCGGAAATTATTTCTGCTGGTTTGCCTCGGCTTGCAATAAACCTACCGAGGGCTAGTAAGAAGGCATCCGTATCCAGTGATTTAAGGAGATCCAAATGAATGGCACGTGTCGTCAGGCATTTAAAAATCACTGCCCACCATTTCTCATTTCGTCAGCCTATCTTAGTAATAAATGGCCCGAAACAGTCAACTCCTGTTGAAAAGAAAGGCGGACAGAAGATGCGGAAGCGAGCTGTTGGCAAATCTGCCATTTGAGGAACTTTAGGCTGTGCTCTCCATCTTTGACAATCTGGGCAGTGAAGTTGGTACCTTTTAATGACTTGTCGACCTCTCAAGATCCAATATTGTCTTCTGATTTCTGCAAATAATCTTTCAGAGCCAGCATGTAGCAGCCGTTCATCATAGTCTTTAATAAGAAGCATGGTAATGGGATGATGAGGGTCTAGGACAGTGTTTCTCAAACTTTTTCAGCCCAAGGACCACTTTATCTTCCAAATTTTTTCTGAGGACCACCTAACAGAATCCCACTCTAACACGCCCCCAAAAACCAACAAAATAGGAAGAATAAGCTAAATTTAAGTTTAATATGCAACTGTTTCAAGTCAAAAACTAATTATTCAAACACAAATGCAATGATATGATCAGAAATTATTATATACATTTTTATTTAATTTGAAAAAGTAAATGTGAAATGAGTTGCAGCTTAATATGAAAAACAAACTGCACATGTGAAAAAAAAAAAACTGCAATTAAACATACTGTAACAGCCTAGGTCCCACTTAAAACCATTTCAAAGAGCCATTAGTTTAAAACTGAGGTGGTGGGTATAGGAAGTCTATGGTTGTAACTATGGTAACAATTAAATGCTGAAAAGAATGTTCCCCTTAATGTCCAATATCACTGAAATTACTGGGATTTTAAACATTAAACAAAAACTAGTACATTACAAAACTAATAGATCTGTGGATTTTAGATTTTGAGATTTCCATCTAAAACTTAATGTGAATATCAATGAGACGGGTGGTGCTGCTTATCACACATCAGTTTCTGAATGTCTGGCTCCAAAGAGGAGAGCTTCAGTCTCATACTAGGCTCCACGTTTAGTCTGTTGCGCTGTTTTGTTTTCAAACCAACCAGTGTGGAAAACCCAACTTCACAGTTGTATGTAGTTGGGAAGGGCATGAGCACTTTGAGGGCAGATTCTGCAAGCTTTGGATGTTCAGGAAGGAGCTGAGCCCAGAAGTCTGTTAAGGGCTGTTGTTTGAATGACATTTTGAGACCTCCATCTGAAGCAATGTCCACAAGACTATTGCCTTCCTGTATTGAGAGCTTGGTACATTGCTCAATGATGTCGCCAAACGGATTTCTGATCCACTCAAAGTCCACATCTAGCTCTGGAAAGTATTTCCCCAGTTGCATGTGAAGGCCTTGTAGATGTTCCTTTATGGCTGTGACGGTGTCGTCACCTAGGGTCTATTCAGTTTCGAGAAGAAAGTCCGCTAGAGTGGGGAAACAGTCAAATTCACGGCGATCGATACGTGCGCACCAGAGATCTAATTTGGTGCAGGCCCCTTTAATTTTGTCCTGTACAGTGAAGACTGTGACCGTTTTTCCTTGCAGTGCTAAGTTGAGCATATTGAGCATGCTGAAAATATCTGCAAGATATGCTAGTTTTGAAAGCCACATAAAGTCATGAAGTCAATCATACAGTTCATCACCTTGGTGCAGAAATAATTTTACTTCATCGCGCAGTTCAAAGAGACGAGACAGGACCTTGCCACGGGACAACCAGCGCACTTCAGTGTGGAACAGAAGTTTTGTGTGCTCACTCCCCATTTCTTCACACAGGACTTTAAAAAGACGCGAGTTGAGGGCCTTGCCTTTGATTGAGTTGACTATTTTAACTGCCTCGTCTAAAACAGTTTTAAGGCAACTTGGCATCTTTTTCACCGCGAGCTGTTCTCTGTGAATGCAGCAATGAGTTGACACAGAAGATGGAGCAACATTACGCACACGCGTTACCAGGCCCTTGTATTTGGCTGTCATCGCAGTTGCACCATCAGTGCAAACTCCAACACAACACATTTCTAGTCAATTTTATTATGCACAATGAAGGCATTAAGTGCATCATAGATCGCTTCTCCTGTGGTGTTCGTTGGAAGGGATTTACAGAAGAGAAAATCATTGTGGAATGAGCACGCATGGATGTATCTCACAAAACACAGAAGATTTGCCTCGTTACCAATGTCCGTGGACTCGTCCAGCTGAAGAGAAAAGAAGGGACTCTGGTGTAATTGTGTGATCAGCTGCTCTTGGACAGTTTCGGACATTGAAGTTATGCGTCGCTGGACAGAGGTACTTTGTGCATGTCATCACTTGCTTTCTTCCCTAACATTACGTTTGCCATAACTTCTGCAGCAGGCTTAACTAGAGTCTCTCCAATTGAATGGGGTTTTCCCGTTTTTGCAATGAGTAGAGACACTCTGTATGATGCCTCAGTAGCCTTTGCATTTTCACCGGGCATAAAAAACTGTGAGGTGTTTTTACTCATGTGTCGCTCAAGCTCATCACGTTTTCTCTCAAAAAATGACACTGGTTTATCTGTACAATCTTTGTGCTTGGACTCAAAGTGACGCTTGAGTTTCGATGGTTTCATTGCTTCATTAGCCAATATTTCATAACACAGAACACAGTGAGGTCTAGGATCCTCAAGATCCCTAGTGCAGAAAAATTCAAACTTCATGTACTCATTGTGATATTTTCGCTTAACTTTCTCACATGGTTTTCCACGTTGCGCTAGCTCCGTGGTATGCGGGAGTGTTGTGGCCAGTGGCCGCGACTCGGTATCATCGGTTCCGGCTTCAGTGGGCCTTTGTGGTGCTGTAGTTTTGCTGCATTCAGTGGACACTTGATCTTTTCTTTTGACTCCTCTTTGGTTTAGCCACTGATCCATTTTACGTTATTCAAACAGAATGGCAAGAACTATTCCCCAAGTAAATTAAAAATCTACTTAAATAAGTGGAAATTTTATAAACACTTGCCTAGTTTAGGTAATCTTTTCGCGGACCACTAGGGGTCGATGGCGGACCACTAGTGGTCTGCGGACCACATTTTAAGAATTACTGGTCTAGGACAATGGGATGGATATCAAGGTCACTGACCTGCTGTAACTGCCTTAGCCTCCCACCTACTCTGATGAGGTCTGTTGTCGGGTCCAGCTCTGGTGCTAGCTTTCTGAGTTTGCTGCTAATGTGAACTGGCCGGCCTGCTCTTAAAGAAACGAGCTCTTCTGAAAAACTTGGCAGGCTCGTTGGAGATAAGTTTCTGCTTCACGGTAAATGTTAATCAATTGAGTCTGGTTTGGCTCTGCCGCCCCGTGACATTGCTCACGTACAGCCTCGACCAAATCTTTCCATGAATCAAACTGGTTTGCATCTGGAACATTCTGTGGTACTGATGCAAAACTGCAGTGTCAGACCTTTCAATTCATTGGACTTAGGTTAGGGTTAGGTGGCCCTTTACTCCATCTGCTGGGTATAGTAAGCTCTAGAAGTGTTTTGCCTCGTGTCAAGTCGTCAGCTGGGTTATTAAGTGTGTCGACATAACGCCATGATCGCTGGTCTATCAGTTCTAGGGATGGGTATCATTAAGGTTTTTACGGTATTACTACTCTTACCGATACTGCTTAACGGTCCGGTACTTTAACGGTATTCTTATCGGTACTTTGTGTTGTGTGTATGTGTGTGTTTTTTTTAAGAACAAGTTGAGAACAGAATTAACATTTCTTTATTTTTTTATGTAAAATTTATAATGGGCTTGTCTTGGACCAGAGGCGTTAGGAGGAGTTGGTTGGTTCATAGTAGCTGCAGCTTAAAAAATAAATAAATAAATTATATATATATATATATATATATATATATATATATATATATATATATATATAATAAAAAGGTTGCAAAATGTGGCAATTGGCTATTTTGTAAACCAACTTGAAGTGCTGTGCATTTAAGTTAGCCAAATAAATGTTTACATTTACATACTGATTTTTCCTTATTTGGAATTTTAAAAACAAGTAGAAAATATGTTGATTTCATTCTCATTTTTCCCAAAAGAAATCAACAGAATTTCTACGTCAGGTTAGCAAACCAGGGAGATTTTACATTTATTTTAAATGACGTGAACAACGTTGATTCAACATGATTTTAGCATACATACCTGACGTAGATGGGGCAACAACCAGAGACGAGCTAGCTAGGCAGTCGATACACATAATGCACTTTTGAAAGATGCTTTGACAGATTGCTTGTGTTTCCGTCCTTACATGCAAATATTGTTTTGCACTTGTAAAGGTAAAGGTAAAGGTAAAGGATTTTATTGTCATTCCAAAACATGTACATGAGCTGGAACGAAATTAGACACTGAGGCCCGGTTAAAACCATTCATAATAAATAACTAACTACTCACTCATCAATAAATACAATAGATACAATAACAAATAATACAAGCCCATGTTAATATATGGGTACAGTCTCTCCACACACTAAAAACCCTTAAAAATTAGCAGCATAGTAATAAAGTTAGTGCAATCTATTTTAGGACAGCAAGTTCAGTTCATCAATTCTGTAGTTGTCAATATTAAAAAGTCTCACGGCTTCTGGATAGAAACTGTTTTTTAACCTTGATGTCCTAGCTCTGATGCTGCGCAGCCTCCTACCTGAAGGAAGAGGGTCAAATAGTCTATTGGCAGGGTGAAAGAAGTCTTTCATGATACTTGCAGCCCTAGTCTTGCATCTGTTGATGTATATATCTCCAATTGCAGGGAGACTACAACCGATGACTTTCTCTGCCGTCTTAACCACACGCTGTAGGGCCTTCCTCTCTGTTACAGAGCAGTTTCCATACCACACTGTTATACAAGATGTTAGGATGCTCTCCACCACACACCTATAAAAAGATGTGAGAACTGTAGTTCCCAAGCCAGCCTTTTTAAGCCTCCTCAGAAAATACAGCCTTTGATGAGCCTTTTTTACCAGACTATTACAGTTGGATTTCCACTTTAAGTCATCGTTGATATGTACTCCTAGATATTTGTAGCTGGAGACAACTTTCACCTCAGATCCCTCAATACAAATGGGAGGGGTGTGCCTCCTATTTGTTTTTCTAAAGTCCACAATAATTTCTTTAGTCTTTTCCACGTTAATCCATAGGTTGTTGTCCTTGCACCAGGCCACCATTTGTTCCACCTCTGATCTATAGGCTGACTCATCATTCTGAGAAATGAGTCCCATCACCACAGTATCATCTGCAAACTTGACAACATGATTACTCGGGTGTCTGGCTGAACAATCATATGTCAGCAGTGTGTACAACATTGGGCTCAGGACACATCCCTGTGGTGAGCCGGTGTTAAGAACAATGGTGGAAGAAAATTTAAATCAAAACACTTCATCACTATTGGGGTGAGTGCTACCGGGCGATAGTCATTCAAACATGACACGGTGTAAGTCTTAGGAACAGGAATAATAGTAGCAGATTTAAAGCATGAGGGTACAACTGCTTTTGACAGTGAGATATTAAAAATGTCAGTCAGTACCTCTGAGAGCTGAAATGCACAGTCTTTCAGAACCCTGCCTGGGATGTTATCTGGGCCTGCAGCTTTCCGTGGTTTGACTCTCTGAAGGACCCTCCTGACATCTTCTGTGGTAACACTGGGTGGCTGCTCACCAGGTGGAACAGTGAGTCTAGTGCTAGGAGTGTTATTAGAGACCTCAAAACGAGCATAGAAAGTGTTTAGAGCATCAGGAAGAGATGGATCTCTGGAGCATTCAATATCTCCTCTTTTATAATCAGTGATGCTCTTTATGCCAGCCCACAATCTCTGGGGGTCGTTGGTAGAAAAATGACCCTGTATCTTGAGAGCATAATCAGCCTTGGCTCTTTTTATGCCAGTATTCAAATTCCTCCTTGCCACTCGAAGCGCCTCCGTGTCACCCTTCCTGAATGCTGAATCTCGTGCTCTCAGAAGTGATCTGACCTCAGCAGTTAGCCAGGGCTTCTGGTTAGGGTGGATAGTTATTGTCTTAGTGGTAGTAACATCATCCACACACTTGCTTATGTAACAGGTGACAGAGGATGCATACTCGTCCAGATCCACCTCTCCAGCATCTGTTGCTGCCTCCTTAAAAACCTGCCAGTCAGTACTTTCAAAGCAGTGTTGCAACACAGAGGCAGCATTACTGGGCCACACTGTAATTGACTTTTGTGTTGGTTTCATTGTCTTCACAGCAGGGCTGTAGGAGGGAACAAGCATAACAGAGATATGATCAGACAATCCAAGGTTAGGAAGAGGGAGTGATCTGTAGGCTCCGCGTCTGTTTGTGTACACACGATCGAGGGTGTTATTTCCCCGGGTTGCAATAGTAACATGTTGATAAAACCTTGGTGTAATGTCCGTCAAATTTACATGGTTAAAATCTCCAGCAATCACATAAAATGCATCCGGGTACTTGTTTTGGAGAGAGACTATGTTTTCATGTAGTTCTGCTAGCGCCTCATTAGCTTTTGCGCTCGGGGGGATATAAACAACAATAATGAACACCGCTGTGAGCTCTCGCGGTAGATAATACGGCCGGCATTTTATGGTCATGTATTCAACATTTCCAGAGCAGTGAGTGCTAATAATGGAACAGTTAGTGCACCAACCTTCATTGATATACACGCAAAGTCCACCTCCTCGAGTCTTCCCCGACAACTGACTCCGGTCGGCCCGATGGAGTAGCATGCCACTGATCTGGAGTACAACGTTGTGACAACGTTGTGACAACGAGGGTTGTCAGCATTAACTCTAGTGAAGTATAACCACACTTTGGAACGTTTTGCTCTCTCCGCCATTGTCACTCTTTGTATTAAGCAGGAGTTTTCGTACTGTTATGCGTGTACCGCGCTCGTTCTTGTGTGTGTGTGACTGACAGACAGCCTCCGCACCGTGCAAGCGAGTTCTTGCAGATCTCACAGACAAACGTCTTCATAATATCGCAAATTAGAAATGTTTGGCCAGATTAAATGTGCACGATAACATTAAGCAAATCTCTTCGCCATTGTCACTCTTTATTATTAAGCAGGAGTTTACGTACAATTAATGCATGTGCGTGCGCTCGTTGTGGTGTGTGTGTGACTGACAGACAGCCTCAGCGGCATGCATGAGAGTTCACGCAGATCTCACGGACAAACGTCTTAATATGATCGCACATTAGAAATGTTTGGCGAGATTAAATGTGCACGACAACATTATTAAGCAAAAATATGTAGTACGTTATTTTTTTTCCTCCAGTACCAAAAGCAGAACCGATACCGTCAGATCTTACTGATACTACAGTCTTTCATAATTTAGCCCCGGGGCCAGTTTAATACCGGGTTTCGGTACCCATCCCTAGTCAGTTCCTGTATTTCTGATACACGAGTGCCGACAAATACCTTGAACCGGCATGACTCCGACTGTAGCCATTCTAGGACAGTTGTAGAATCTGTCCATAATGTGGTGCGTTGTAAGTAGGATGACAATTCTGTCTGGATTAATTTTGCAAACTGTGCTCCGGCCAGCGCTGCGGAAAACTCTAACTGTGGCATGGTCTGTTGACGTTTAGGGGCCACTGTTGACCTGGCCATAATAAATGAGACATTGGTGAGGCCCTCATGAATTGTAGAGAGGTATGCTACCGCTCCATAAGCCCTTTCTGATGCATCACAGAAAACATGGAGGTGATGCTCAAGTCCAGGCTTATCCTTTGCTTCAGGAACATAACAACGTGGGACTGAAACTGTACCGATGTGTACCGATGCCATTCATATACTTGCGGAGGAATCTCTTGTTGCAAATCACGCCAAAGGAATCTCAGTAAGGGTCTGTCTTTGGGTAACAGGCGAACCTGGTGAAACATACCCTTGATGTCTCTACTGATTGCAACACTGTGCTGTTGAAAACGCAGTAGGACTCCAAGGAGGGATGGTCCCAGGTTTGGTCCTGGCAGAAGCTGCTCATTGAGAGATGTATCGTTGTATACGAATGAACAATTGAACACTAAACAAGCCTTTCCATTATGGTAGACAAGATGTTGTGGCAGATACCATGACTCCTCGGACTCATTAGCTTCTTTAGCCGTGATCTCTTTTACATAACCTGCTTAAATAAGTCTATTCATTTCACCTCGATAGGCGGTTGCTTTCTCTGGTTGATCTGAGTTTATTTTCGTTACTGCGGAGATTTGCAAGCACAGATTCATGAGGAGCATTCAGCTTGGGGGAATTGACAGTTCTTAAATAAGTCTATTCATTTCACCTCGATATGCGGTTGCTTTCTCTGGTTGATCTTTGAGTTTCTTTTCGTTACTGCGGAGATTTGCAAGCACAGATTCATGAGGAGCATTCAGCTTGGGGGAATTGACAGTTCTTAATAAGGGAGTGGCATAGCGTTAAATTCCATCGATTAGCACCCTTCAGGTTTTGCTGTCTAGGGTCTTGATAGACTCTTGGTCCTGTTTCGAACGAGTCAACAGCTTTTCACTGCGGTAAGGTAGAGAATCTAGCTGCCACAGTCGCTCAACATCTCTATAGAGGGTATCAGAGGCTGTTGATGTGGTGATAAAAAGACTGATGGGTGTCATTTGCACGATTTTTAAGACCTTCAGGGGCTTGAAGAGCCCAGCCTAGTTTTGTACAGACTGCAACTGATCCATCCTGAGTACCTACATGAACTGTTTTCACAACAGTGATCAAAGGGCTATTATCTGAGCCAATCAGCAACAAGGGCTGAGCATTCTTGAATGACTGCAGTGGAATATCTCTCAAGTGGGCATATCGACGTTGTAGAGCTTTAACTGGGTATCTTTGTTCCACTAGCTCTAATCCATCTGCACTGAATGCATTATGAATTCTGTACCTGACTCCTGGATTAGTTCTGCAAGATACATCAAAGGTTACAACTGAGCCAGCTAGGAATGTGACATCAGGACAGATAGTGCGTAAGGCTAGGGTTTCCTCTTTCCCTTCCAGATGAAGCTGTTGAGCTGCAGCAGGTAAAAGCATGGTACGTTCAGCCCCATCATCTAATATTGCAAAGGTTGCAATTGTTCTGTCTTTATTATGTAGAAACAAAGGTACAACTTTCAGTAGTACACGGCCTGAGGGACTAGAAGGTGTGAGGTAGATCCTACTATTTAATGCACTGGTGGACTTAACCTTGGCTCGCTGTTCAGCGATTCCATGGAGGACTTGGAGATGTATCTCTCCACAGATTCCACATGGTTTCTTTAAGTTACAGTCCTCTGGACGGTGGGAACGGCCACTTTTCCAGCATCGTTTCCCTTCTGCTATCCATTGCATGAGGTTTTCTGCAGATTGCTCTTTTATTTCAGCACACTGGGTTATGTAATGCTCTTTGCTGTGACAGAAATGACAATGGACTTAGAATTTTTTCCATTGAGAGGGCTGAGGTACCGACTGGATAGACGCTGTTGTTGAGCTTTACCCTGCAGCCAACCAGAGAAGTCCTGAAGTTTATATGGACAACATTCAGCTTGCCTTGCAGCTGTAGGAACTCAATGAAGTTGTCTCTGAGATACTTGGGAAGTTTGCTGAGGAGCCTGTGTACATGGGAACAACAGCTGAGTTCAATGCCTCTCAGGCCTTCCAGGGACAGCAACTTACTAACAAGAAGGTGAACCCTCAGGGCAAATGACTGAAAACTACTAGCATCTCCGACTTTCACATCTGAAGCGTTGAGTATGGCTGCTATTTTGCTCTGTGCTAATTGATGTGGCTGTCCATAATGCAACTGTGAGCCTGCATTGCTGCTGTATATGGCCTAGCTTCATGTCGACAAGACTGTCCAATCATTTGAGCCTCTGGAAGCTTCATATGTTCAAGCAGCACGTGGTATTTGTATTTTTCTGAAAGCTCATGGTGAGAGTCTAGTAGATTATCCAAAGCTAGTTTCAGATTGGCGAAATCTCTTTCACTGTCTATAGCAAATCTGGTATGGAAGGTTTTGGCGCTCCCTATAAATTAATGGCGGGTGGAGGAACAGCCTGATAATTGCTATACTGTGGCCAAGTTACTTGTTGTGCTGGGTACTGATCTCTGTGTGTATCAGGATAATTTGGCTGACAGTCAGTATAAACCGAAGGTACAGCGTGTTGCATCAAATGTAATCCAGTTGGAGGATTAGTAGCCCATTGCTGCTTGAACCAAAAGGGGGGCCCCTCAACTCCTAAGCACCTTCTAAGTTCAGGAGGTGACTTATTTTCATGTTGCTTTTTTTGGAGTAACTGCCCTTGTAGAGCAGTATCAGGAGATGTAGGGAATTGTGGAGAAACCAAGCATGATAATGGAACTGAGTGGATTGAACTCATTTCCTTCAGTGGAAGTGTTTGCTGGGCAGACTGAGCTCTTATGGCACTATGGGCCACGTTCTGCATGAGTGGAACATGTGAAATCAGAGGTGATTCGGTTCTCGTTCGTTTAGGACTCATTATATCAGGCTGAGATTCTGGAAAGTCAACTGGTATCTTTTTGATTTGTGGAGCAGTCGAGGAAATGTTGTGATCAGATTCAGGGGCAAGTACTCCCTTCTAAGATGCTATATCAACTTCTTGGAGTGAGAGGTTGTCTGCTTCTTCCTCCAGTAGGAAAGCATTAATGCGTTTTAACATATCCTGTCGACGCTGCTGCCTTTTCTCATAAAGAGACAGTCTGCTTGTAAGATGTGCAATCTCAGCTGACTCCTCCCTTTCAGCTGCAGAAATGTTCTCCATTAATTCTCTGAGGGACATTGTATCCTTTGATTGTACCTGCTCTATTTGACATACTGGTGTAGACATACTCAGTGAGAATGCCTTTTTCACTGCAGAAGGCTCTGGCTGTGTTTCTAGTGAGCATGGTGGGAGACTAGTTGACTTTGGAAAATTATAGTCTACAACATAGTCGTCCAGGTGCTTAGGAAGCTTACTCTGTCTCACTGGTCTCCAAGCTAACTGATTTAGACTGGACAGGTTATCATCAGGCAACGACATATCTGCAGTAGTCAGCATCCGGCTAGAAGGACCATGTTTGATTTAGGATTTATAGCTGGATCGATCTGCACTGACCGCTACAGTATTCTTGTCACAGAACTCAGAGTCTTGTCTCAATGATAGCCTTTTAATGATTGCACTGGCATCAATAGAGATGGACATGTACAAGGTTTTGTAGAACAACAAAATAAAAATAATAATTAGCAGATGGATCACTTAAATGTTACATAAATGATATAAATAATAAACAGATATTTGAGAGATATTTGAAGCAGTTTTACTCACCGCATGTGGTTCCAACACACGATCGTGACCCTTTTTCGTTGGGACTGCATTATCCTTAAGAAATAAACGATGTGCAAATCCAGCGTCAAACTGGGCCTTGTTTGTAAAACAAGCATCTTCGAAATGCAGGGAACAAACAAAAACACTTGCACAACTCCATTGATGCTCTGTAAAAATAAACTCCATCCACTGCTCCCTTAATGTAGTTTTTTTTTTTTTTTTGGTAATCTGTGCAGGGTTGTCTTGCCCTGGCAACCAAAAACACACTTCTTTTGTGACATTAGGCGACGCTCTCGCTCTGATCAGTGAAGTCTGTTGTGCTCTCAGTGCTCTGCTATACGGGAGCGCGCTCTTCCGGCAGAAGTGCCTCAGGACCCATATAAGGAAATTCCGCTCCATCTAACATCACACAGAGCCATACTCGAAAAAAACTTTCTGAAACTTGTGACGAACCGGAAGGACCTTCAAACATACAACTTAATTTTTGAAACTTTGTCCACGTTTAGCATGGGAATCCAACTCTTTAACAGTGTAAAAAACTCAGTATGCATGAAATAGCATTTCACCCCCCCTTTAAGGGTCAATATCATGTTATCTGCATCTCCTGCGCTCCATCAAGCCACTCTTATAATAGCAGTCATCACTCAAAATAATGCACGACTCTATTATCTGTACAGCATGTGTGTAAGACTCAAATACAATTATGAAGTAATACTTTTATGACAAATAAATATTTCAGTGAGTAAAACTGGCTGTGTCTATAGTAGGCTGTTATGGACTACACAGCATTTTTATGTTATTTTTAAAAAAAAAATTTAAATGATTATTATTTTAAATTATTGTCCCTGGATCAGTATGATACTCTTGTAATAAAGTAGCGGTGGTAGCAGACATATTTTGAGTATCAGTTCTGGTTGAAAAGAAGCGATCTAATCCTGTTTACATGAAATAAGCTGCTTCCGAGTAGGTTTAAGCTTATGGACCTGTTGCTATGACAGCAGCTCCGGGATGAGCTTCGAAGAATCAAACGATCCAAGATCAGACCAAATCGTCAACATTCAAATCCAGCTAACTGAGTTAGCGACGTAGGAAGAACAGGCCCCTGGTCAGAGCCTGACTCCACCCACTGGTGATATTTGAAAAATGCTGAAAAGTTGGCAGATCACAGCGGAGATAGAGGGGACGAACCGAGGGTAGGGCTGAGCGGGTGGGGCGTGAACCTGAGACCCGCAGTAACGGATTGATTGACAGCTGCTGTCAGAGACGCTAAAATGGAGAGTGACTGTAGTGACGCAAGTAGCTTTGCAACAGAGCGATCATTCGAAGTAGAGGACTTTTCTCCCCCACCTTCACCTGAAGTGGAGGATGTCGAGGCGTTTGAGCAACTGGCCCAAACTGCGGTCTTAACTCCCGCACCGTGTCGCTTTTCAGCGCGAGCTGTGTGGAGAAGCCCATTTCCACCTCCATTGCGTTTGAGAAGCAATCCCGTGTAAAATGCAGTTTGCACAGGCGGCAAGGAACTCGACCGGAAGTTGAAGTCGGCTGCGTGCCGCCATCTTGTAGCAGAACTTCACTTGCGTTAGCATTCCCATTGACTCCCATTCATTTTGGCGTCACTTTGACAGCGAATAACTTTACATCTGAGGCGTTTAAAGACTCCATTTGTCCATTATTTATTTCTAAAGATACACAACAATGTATAAAGGGCTCCATTACCTTCTATGTTACATTATGGACCCGTAGAAACAGTTTTTAGTAAAAATAGGCTAACAATTGTGTCATAACCACTCGTCTCTCTGTCGCATTACCGTACAGACAGGAGGAGAAGCTCGCAGGCAATTAACTTAATATGGCGTACTGGCATTACATTTTAAAATACTATACAAAATAATTAATCAGAATACTTACTCCTGCTCACTCACGCCAAAGAACTCCCCGCTCAAGCTCGCTATATTGTAGAATTAAAACACTTTATACTCAAATTTCAAAAAAGTTACTTGAACCAATGCTTTTAGAATGTCCCAATTATTCATTTGTGAATTAATCTGGTGAAGAAGAGTAAACTTGCAGCAGCTAACATTTGATTCAATAAATCAGACATAGTGAGTCAAGTTAACAATAAAAAACTGCATTATAGTAAAGGGGTCCCACTTTATATTAGGTGGCCTTAACTACTATGTACTTACATAAAGAAATAAGAACAATGTACTTATTGTGTTCATATTGTATTGTAAAACACTTTTGCTGCTATTGAGGTGGGACAGGGGTAAGGTTAGGGAGAGGGTTGGAGGTATGGGTAAGTTTAAGGGTGGGTTAAGGGGTAAAGTATGGGTCAACAGTGTAATTCTAAATGTATTTACAGAAATTAAATACAGATGTAATTACATGTAGTTTTTTTTTTTTTAATAAATACATTGTAAAAACATGTATGTACACAAAAAGTACATTGTACTAAATTATTAATTAAAATGTAAGTACATAGTAGCTAAGGCCACTTAATATAAAGTGGGTCCAGTAAAGGCTTTGTAAAACAGCGTTTTTAGCTTTTTAAACCGCGTTCTCCGTCCTACACCAACTACGTGTAGCAGATCCCTTTCTGAACATAACATTTTCACACAGTAGACAACAGGATGGCTTGAGAATAGCTGAATTTATTGACCCGCCCTGGAAACATATGGGACAATTTGATCAATATTTTTTGTTGCGCCAACCTCTTCCCACATCACACACAACATTAAGTAGGAAGAGCGAGAGAAAATAAGTGCGTCTTTCCTCGCCAGCGTCTATCCGCAAACTGAGGATGACGTAACTCACTTGTATACATATTTAACATTATGTAGCAGATACATTATTGTGCAAATAATACATTTCTTTCGTTAAAGGAAAAATAAAGTGATGAAATGGCTGGATGTGTATATATTCTTCAAACATATCAATAGTAACACATAAGAATAATGTTGTTGTTTTTCCTTCAAAACATCAGACACATCCACATTATACTCTATAGAACTGCAAAACCAGTGTAGTAGATGGCTGTAACATAATATAATGTATTATAGAATCTGAGAAATAAATATACAATATCTGCTCAAAAGCACAATCCACATATTCATTATAAACCCAATTTACAAAAATTAGATCACGTTATGCTGGTTAAATTGAAGAACTGAACATACCTGGAAACATATGGGACAATTTGATCAATATTTTTCGTTGCGCCAACCTCTTCCCACATCACACACTGTGCACAAATCAACAGTTAGTTCACTCCACGTGCGTCCGATAAAGCTCACACAAAATTCAAAATACACAATATGCATGTGTACAATCGATTCAATATAACATTGTACTCAATGATCAACAAACTTTAATTGAATGAACTCTACTTACATACCAACATTAAGTAGGAAGAGCGAGAGAAAATAAGTGCGTCTTTCCTCGCCAGCGTCTATCCGCAAACTGAGGATGACGTAACTCACGCACTCCAAATGCATAGCGCGCAACACTGATAAATGTCCCACACAACAAACACCCCAACCGATAGTTCCCAAAAACAAAGAAAAATAGTTTTGGGAAGTTCATCATACAAACCCAAGACACAATCAATACTTTTCTCTTCCCAACTTGCTACATTCACCCCCCTGAACTTCACAAAACTAATCTAATACTAGTGACTAATCGAAATTGGGGATGTGATCACACTCTAAAAACCACAGTATCTGCACGCAACAACCCTGTTACCCAACTCACTGGGAGAGTGACAAAAGAAAGTTGGCCAGACTCTCAAATGCCCACCCGCAAAAAGAAGTGCCATAAACACTACTCCAAAGATACTCAAATGATCACCACTAATATTTTACCCCAAATGAATTATTCAGACTGGAGAACTCAAATGCCACTTAAGAAGTTTTTGACCATAGAAGGCTAAGCGTAGGGCTACGTAACAAGGTCTTCTGGGTCATAATTTGAATCAGTCTATCAACTGGTTTAATCAATCTGCCAGCCCTAGTTCTGACCGTGTGAGTCATATCAGACGAAGGCTGAACTACTTCTCCAGGAACTCCGTCAGTTGGTTTTGACTTTTCCATGTCACGTTCAACTTCCTCAACATTCATATCATGAGGGTCAGATGCGGGACTCTGAACTTTTTCCCAACTCACAATTTCATCATCTATTCCATCAAGGACATGCTCCGATCCTGATCTGAAATCTGAATCTCTGGTCTCCTCTCCCATTGAAGGGCTCAATTGACAAGCTGGAGGATGAACTGCTCCATTGGAAGTGTCAGATTCTGAACTCTGAACTTTTTCCTGAGTCTCACTTTCAACGTCCGTTCCATCAAGGACATGCTCCGATACTGGTCCGAAACTTAGACCTCTGGTTTCCCCTGCATTTGATGGGGTCGACAGACAAGCTGGAGAATGAACTGCTTCATCAATCTCGTTTCCAACATCCTCTAATTCATTTATAGCTTTGTCGTTCATAGAGTCATCGGTCTCAAAGTCCGACCCGGAGTCTTCGGAAGCTGGTTCAACACAATCCTTCCTCACGTCAACAGGTAAGAAATTTGCACGTAAAAGCAAGTTCCTATGAACCACCTTCTCCTGATTGGTCCTGGTGTTCCTTACACGGTAAGTATGACACCTTGTATCCACAGAAACCACAACATGCACAGTTGAGTCCCATTTGTCGGCCAGCTTGCGCCGTCCACGCTCTCCTTTATTGTCAAGCAACACATATTCTCCTTCCTCTATATCTCGGCCTTTGACGTCTTTGTTGTAGTGCTCAGATTGCCGTTGTTGACTCGCAATGTTGTTGGCCTGAGCAAGTAACATAGCTTCCCTCAGATCATCCTTCATTTTTTTACGTATTGGTCATAGTCTGTGACGATGTTATCCCGATCTACAGACTGGAACATCAAGTCAACGGGCAGCCTAGGAATTCGACCATACATGAGGAAAAATGGGGCAAAGCCAGTTGACTCATGGGCAGTACAGTTGTAAGCGAACGTCAGGGTTTGCAGCATTTGTGGCCAGTCCTGTTTGACTCTCGGAGGCAATGCCCTGATCATATTGCCCAAGGTGCGATTGAACCTCTCGACTTGGCCGTTACCCATCGGGTGATATGCCGTGGTTCGGGACTTCTGTACGCCAGCAATCTGCAACAGTTCCTTGATCAACCGGCTTTCAAAGTTAGCTCCTTGGTCCGAGTGGATTCTTAGTGGAAATCCATAAACACAGAAGAACTTGTCCCATAATTGACGAGCGACTTGGGATGCTGACTGGTTCCTGCACGGAAACGCATTAGCCATTTTCGTGAAGTGGTCTGTTACCACAAGTACATCAACACTCTTGCCAGAAGAATCCTCAGCAGACCAGAAGTCTATGCAGACTAGTTCTAGTGGATGGACAGTTCGGATGCTCTCTAAAGGGGCCCTTCCCTCAGGTTCAGGGGTTTTGCTGACCACACAACGTTGACAGCGTCTCACATAATCACGGGTGTCACTCTCCATTCCAACCCAAGAAAACCTCTGTCTAGCCAAAGACAACGTCCTTCCTTGACCTTGATGGCCTGCCTCATCGTGGATGCCGCGCAAGACTTCATTGACCAGTGAATCAGGGACTATGAACTGGTAACGTGTAAACTTAGTCACTGGATCCTTGCAGACACGGTATAGGATGCCATCCAACAGCTTCAACCTGTCCCATTGCTTCAACAGTTTCAAGGCCTTGAAAGGTTCCTTAGCTCTTTCTCTCCGAGACGGTCTCTTACCTCTGCATACATAGAAGAGAACTCTTGAGAGCACATGGTCACCTTCTTGCTTCTCCCGAAGCTCCTCTAGTGAGAAGACTGGTAAGGGGTTCTGACCAGCAGGCATAATTTGTTTTTTTCTTGAGCAAGCCAAGAAAGGACTCTCCCCTCTGCTCCCACATCCCACTTTGCATGAGCTTCGAAGATAGCAGAGACCTGATCAGAAGACAAGGAACATTGTTCTGACGAATGTCCAATACTTTGGCTATTTGCGCTGAGCCTAAAGGAATCCTGCACTGTGCCTTTCCTTATTTGTTCAGACTGTTCAAGCAAAAGGCTGTAGGGTTCTGTCACTAATCTATGGCTCACAAGACTGGGAACAAACGGCTGACGGCTCAGAGCATCGGCAACCACATTCTTTGTACCCGGTATGTACTGGATGTCAAAGGTGTACGGGGCCAACTTAGCTACCCACCTCTGTTCACATGCGTCTAATTTCGGCTTTGTTAAAATGTAGGTCAACGGATTGTTGTCCGTCCAGACTGTGAAAGTATTCCCCTTTAGCCAATGGCTAAATTTATCGCAGATGGACCATTTTAATGCCAGAAATTCAAGACGGTGTGCAGGGTAGTTGGACTGAGCTCGTGTAAGAGCCTTACTTGCAAAGGCAATAGGTCGTGCCTTGGACTCTCCTTCAAGGACTTGTGACAATACTGCCCCTATACCATCCAAGGAGGCATCTGTAGAGAGGATAAATGGCCGGGCGAAATCGGGGTGTGCTAACACTACAGAGTCCACAAGAGCCGACTTAAGCTGTTCAAAGGATAAGGCACATTCTCTAGTCCAATCTGACGGGCTGAGTTTTCTAAAGACAGCACGACCACTTGAAAATCCCTTTTTCCCTTTGGTTGCAGCGGTTAGTGTGAAGAGCGGTTTGGCGATGCTGGAACAGTTGGGGATGAAGCGTTGGTAATACAGGACCATACCCAAAAAGGACTTGATCTTTTTTTGGGAAGGCGAGACCCCATCATCCATCATGAGATCCTTTTCAGTGACAGCCGTAATGGCAGCAACTTTGTCAGGATCAGTCGCGACTCCATTCTCATTCACAACATGGCCAAGGAACCTGACGCTCCTTCTAAGGAAGTAGCATTTATTCGGTGCCAACTTCAACCCGTGAGCACTCAATCTCCCGAGGACCATCTCCAACCTTTCCAAGGCCTTTTCTTCAGTGGGAGCTACAACCAGAAGATCATCCAAATAACAAAGCAGAGTAAGGAAGTTTTGGTCACCAAATATACTCATCATAAGCCGCATGAAACTCGCTGGGCTGTTGCATAGTCCCTGTGGAAGACGATTGAACTCATAGAGCCCTAGAGGTGTGGTAAAGGCTGTAAGCGTCTTGTCTTCCTCACACATGGAGATGTTGTAGAAGCCGGACGTAAGGTCCATTGCGCTGAACAATGCATTCCCTCCCAAAGCAGCGAGGCAGTCGGCTTGATGAGGAAGAGGGTGTGCATCCTTAATAGTGCGTGAATTTAACCAACGGTAATCAACGCAGATACGTAGGTCTCCACTCTTCTTCCACACGAGAACCAAGGGGGAGGCCCACTCGCTGCTGGATTTACGAATGAGATCACGCTCTTCCATCTCTGACAGTACTTGCCGTAACTTCTGATAGTGCCCTGGCGGCACACGCCGATAGGGCAAACGGAAAGGCCTGTGGTCAGACAGGTGGATGCGATGCACAAAGTCTTTAGCTCTCCCGCAGTCTAGCTTGTGTTTTGAGAATACGTGTTCATACTTCTGGACCAAGCGCAATAGCTGAAATTTCCATTGAAGTGACGCTTCGCAAGAATCTATGTCCAAATCACTCAATCCCATTTTCTCTAAGACATGCTGGAAGTCTGGGTTGTGTGATCCGTCATGCACAGTTTGACTCTGGGCTGTAACAGTATCAAAGGGTTGCTCCCCATCCATTTCCAAATCTTCTAACGCCACACATGGAGAGACGTTGACTATTTTAGAATTCTTCCTCAAAGTGATTGACTTGTCGGTTGGGTTAAGCATCCTAACTGGCACCCACCTGTCAGCAGTCATAGAAACCACCACACGTCCCATGATGACATCCTTCTTATGGGTTGGTGACTTAGTCGGCTCAATCAACACCGCACTACCCTCTGAAATAGGTGTTGTAGGAGGGAGCTTGGCCCACACCAGGTGCTCCTGCCTTGGCAGCAACGTGACAGCTTGAACCAGTTTGGCCGTGCCAATGATGTCAGGCATCTCATCACCTCTCCATCTATTAAGACCAGAAAGTACATTAAGGAACTGCTCAACCTCAGCATCTTTTGTTGATTCAGGCCTATTTACGACACGCCAGTATGTGGGTCTCTGCTTAAACTGGCTCAAGATGAATTTAAGGACGTTGGTGCCCAGTATCAAATCTTCCCGCTGTCCTGTAACAACCAACGTGGGTACACTGACTTCATACTCGTACACTCTCATCTTCAGCTGATATATACATTTCGGCGTAACCTGAACACCACCACATCCAATCAGCATAATATTGGCCTGCATCTCACACTGATCCAGAGACATACCTGCATCCAATAAGCGAGCTTCTGCAACTTCACTGATGGTGCAAGCCATAGAGCCACTGTCTAACAATGCTCTCAGGGGAATGCTGTCATTGACTAGAACGTCGGTGTAGAAAAGGCTGTCTGCCCATGCCAGCTGCGTCACATTCTGAAACAGGACCATATTATCACTAGTAACTGTTTTACAAGTAGACTCATATATGTTTGATGCATCATCTTGGAGGGTCTGAACTTCTTCACCCACACTATCCCCTCCCAAGTGCAGGCGTGTCAGTTTCCCTGAATCTGGGAGCGACTCCCATACTCAGCACTTTTCTTAGGGCAATCCCTCCGCAGGTGACCAACTTCTAAGCAGTTTAGACATCTTTTCTCAGACATGCAGTGTGACCGTGTGGAATGGGTTCTCTCACCACAAACACGACATTTGGATGGACGAGACCAAGAAGGTATTTGCGGTCTATCAGAAGCAGCCTGCGCATTAGTGCGTTCGAGCACTCTTTCCAGCATGCTGAGCACTCGCTCTAATGTACCAGTGTCAGTCAAGGCTGTGTGTGGAGGCGCTGTGGCGATCTCAGGCTTTGTGGCATGGGTACCAGGGATACACGCTGCTGAGTTAACTGCAGTGTTGTCCCCTGTAGAGGCCTCTGTGTGCCTGACGGCGGCAGTTGCTACCTGAATCGAATTGCCAGGGAAAGAGTAAGGATGTGGATTCTTGGTTCTCAGCTCCCTTTGATGCTCGTCAATTGCTTCTTGCACCTCTGCTGATGACCACTTCGTGATAGGCTTGTACCTGAACATACTAGAAAGTTCAACATTAGGGCAGTTTCTAATGAACATCATTGCAATTTCCTGTGAAATGTTTTCTGTAGGTGATTATCAGCGATTTCGGCCGCATTATTGAGACGGACCCAATAGTCAACAGGGCTTTCTTTGTCATATGGCATTGTAGAATAGAAGTCTGCCAGTGGAAGACAAGATTCTGGGGTCTCACTGAAATAGCGTAAGAGCATTTTGTAAATGGTTTCAGGGGTAACAACCATGTCAGGTGAGTGATTACTTTTTAGCCCCACTTTTACAATGTTTTTAGCTCTACCCAAAAGGTGGTTCAAAATCTCAATGGAATGCTCTGCTTTCGGGCGATCACACTTATGTAAGTAAACCTCCATTAATTCTATCCACTCATGAACAGTATGTTTATCCGTACCATCACCACGGAAAATAGGAGGGCTTCTATTGTCAGAACGTACAATCTAGGGCTGCAACTAACGATTATTTTGATAATCGATTAATCTGTCGATTATTTTTACGATTAATCGATTAATCGGTTTATGTACTTATATTTTAGTTTTTTCCATTTTTTCCCCAAGTAAATTATTAATAAAGGGTCTTTATCATTCAGCATAGATCTTGAAGAGATTTTAACCATTTTGCATCATCATATCCTCATCAAAAATATACCTGGAGTTGTTTTATTATGTTAGTAATCCTTTGTCGAACTCTTCTGCAATCAAAACACTGACCCATACTCTAGCAAAATTCACAAGGAGATTTCAAATATTGTTTTCACCATGGCAGTCCTTAGAGCTCCTAAAGTAGTTTAACATCCCAAACAAAGCTTAAGGAATCTTTGAGAACATATTTTCAAGAAGTATAAGGATAAAACAGAATAAAATTGCAGTGCATTGTATTTTATTATTTACTGGGAAAAAGCTTCATAGCTTATGCTGTGAAATTGTAAACAATCCTTCGAAAAAAAAGTGCCAATGGCATGAAACCTGAATGGAACTCCCAATTTAAAGTAAAATCCATCAGAAGGTTGTCCAGAAAAAAAAATTGGGACACACAAAAAAACCTGCTGTGTGAAAAAGAGCAGTGAATACTTAGAAAAGAAGTGCATTTTAAATGTACTCAAACATTTACCTCTCTCATTCAGTCATAATTAGGCTGCAAGTCTGAATTATGAACTGGTAAACGACAAACTGATCACATAACGTTTGTAAAGCTTTAAATGTTAACTGTTAAAAAGCAATGTTATCAGCTTTTACGACTAAACCTTTGCAAACAACCTTGTACTGGAGAATCTGCACAAATAAAATTCTTAGGGGCCGTTCACATATCGCACCTAAAAACGCGTGGAAAACGCTAGTCGCGACGCTTTCTCCTTCTTTCCAAAGCGCTCGGGCAGAAGCGCCCCTGAGGCGTCTGCCTTTGCTAAGCAACCATGACGTGCCCTCTCCATGAAGACCCGGAAATTTCAGCAAAGGATAAATGGATGCGGTGTGGACGCGCCTGGAAAAACGGGCGCATCGCACCGCGTGCGTGTCGCGACCGCGTCGCTTCCATTATGAGAGTGCATACTGCGCGCCTACATAGGAAATAACGAACTTGAGCACGCAAAAGACACGATATGTGAACGGCCCCTTAAACAGTTCAGTAGTGCAGAGTTTACAGGTTACCCTTCATTTTGAAGGCTCAAAGTAAAGTACTCCCACTTCCCGCTGAATGCTGCAGAGACGCTGTTCGGGAAGCACGTGACATAAAACGAGGCCAGCTATTGGCTATTCGCTACTTCACCTGCTGTACTGGCTGAGTAAAACCTCCGGTGGCTCATTACTGCCACACTTTGGTCACCGCAGATTTGAAATATGCACCGCTTATGGCAAATAAAATTTATTTAGCGACGAATCGATTACTAAATTAGTTGACAACTATTTTAATAATCGATTTTAATCGATTAAATCGATTCGTTGTTTCAGCTCTAGTACAATCAGATTCAACCTGGATAAGTCAAGTGTAGTGCTAGCTAGATCGCTTTTAACTGGTTCGGGGGCAGTCCGATGCCCCAGAGCAGAAGCACTACGATCAGCTAAGAGCCGGTCCAAAATACTATCGCCAATTTGGCTACCAAGCTCTTCAAGTAGCTCTGTTATCTGCAAACGAGAATCATCACATATTGGGGCAGTTGTAAAAGATGAAGCACCAGCATTGACTTTTCCTTCCATCTGTGAAGAGCCTAAATTAATATCTCGAATCTGATCATTTTCTCTACGTCTCACAACACCATCTGAGCTGATGAAACTTCTTCCCCTCCCCAAGACTGGTGTAGACATATTGTACATCTTACTGTCCAAATTGGTCACTAACGCATAACAAAATAAATTGACTCGGTGTCTTAGTAATACAATGTTCGAAAGTCAATGTTAAGAATGTAAGAGAGCTGTATGCAACAAGGAAAGTTCATTAGCTGACACTGCTATGGACGCATGAGAAACAACAGGGGCGTAACCTGCTTGGGGCGTATATCTACCGGCTCAGTAGCTCTTCTGATTGGCTGAAATTCTGTAATCTCTAAACAGTCCCGCCCACTACCTCTACAGATGCACAAATCACTTTTGAACCAAATATCTCTGTGCAAAAGGGAGAGCGCGAAACTTGTCACTTGAAAGCGAAAAAACAGTGTTTGAGCTTCATCGCAGCAGATTCAAGAAGCTGTAGTTATGTACTTTGTGTTTGTGTTAGAAAAATATACAAGACATTTCTGAGAAAATATTCTACAAGTGTGCAACTCTCATTTGATGAATTCACGTACTGATTTGCGGATGTTCAACATTTCTCCACGACTGCACATTTCTTGATGCGGGTGTGTAAATGCGTTTTGCACCACATTCACTGCAGCAATTGTTTCTAAAATGTGAGCGTACGAGTTTCTAAATGTGTGATTTGTAGAATAGGATTTGTGCACCTGCAATGAAGAATTTGAGAAGGTGTAACTGTTGTGTTGTGTTTGTGGGAGAGAAAAAAAGTCTACAGGTTTGCAACTCTTAAAACATTTCACTCTGTGACTTCAAATTTACTGATACACATGTGTGGCTTTTCTTTACAACTACAAATCGCACTGCCACAGGTGCTCAGTTAATTTGAATCAAAAATACCTTCATACTTCTGGTATGTACAGTACTTGGGCTGTTCCTGAGCACACTCGGAAGGAGATGCTTACGTCATCAAGCTGGGGTTTCCCTACGTGGGCGTTGTACAGCTCAAAATGATGTGGCATAATACGGATTTATTAGTTTGCATTCCTGACATAAATTACTAAATAACTGTCACTGTAACAATGTTTTATCAAAACATTGGTCAAATATCGAAGCTAGGGTCTTTAAACTTTCAATTGATGCACGGTTTGTCCAGATCAAGTAAGAGAGTGATGTTTAACGTGCTGTCAAAGTGAAACCATAGTAAACTGAGGCGGTCGGCGATGCTTGCAAGCAAATGAGTTCATTTACATAACGATATGTACTGCGGTTTAATGTGCATAAAATTGCACTGTTTATTCATATCCAAAAGAAATCTAAATATATATGCGTGATGCAGCACACCAGGGCTAGTAGGGTGAAAAGAGCAATCTCAAACTTATGTAATATAATATTTTTTAGATATTTGTTTTTATTAGTAGGTGTAGGACACTATTTTGCTATACTCACTTTCATAAATGAAAAAGTCAAACTGTGACACATTATACCCAAAAATAAACTTTAATAATGTTAGAAATGTTGATGTCTGAATAGATTTTGGTTTGACTGTATATTTAATTTGTACAGTGAAGACTATGCAGTGCTATTTTACCTTTAATTGAAAATCTGAATCTAAAACTGTTAAACAGGAATAGTAAAACATTTAAAGAAGCACTTCAATACATTTCTCCTATAAAAAACATTAAAAACCATAAAACTCATATAAGCATTATCAAATAGAACACTGTCAACAAAACTAGCCGTTCAATCAAAAACCTCAAAAAACAGAAAATCTGAGAGCTGACACAGATCAAAATGAAGCACAAAATAATTCTTAGTACATATATATATTTTTTTTTTTAAATCAGATTTTTTTAACGTGTTAAGGGTTAGACTGCAAATATCCAGTTTTTATTTTATTTTTTATTTTTTTCAGCTTCAAGTGTTCAAGAAAAAGAATAAATTTGAAACATCAATATTCAAAATGTAATATGCAGACATTCTAATGGAGAAAGTAGGTCAGAGGTTATCCACAGGGAAGAGTAGCCCCTACATCAGGTGTGTTCAACTAAAATTTAAAGAGGTCCAGATAGAGAAAATATCTTGAAGCAAATGTCCAGAAGGTCATAATGCCTAGTGATTAGTGAGCCTGGGACGATATTTAGTTTTGATTATGTTCATTGTGGAGAAAGCTCATCAGCATTGGCGTCAACTTCGGAATTCCCGAAGTATGGGATGCTGGTAGGAAGAGGATGCTTTCTGGTCTGTTTTAAAAAAAATCTGACATAAACACACAACTGAACATTGTCACTACCTGTTTGTTAGTGAGTGATATATCAGAGAGATTTATTCTGTGTAGTGAATCTGTTGAGTGTCTGTCATTGTAAGTTCAAATACTGAATCTCCGTTTTCTCTGAACATTGCCTGTTTTGACTACAATTTGGATCTGATTCTGCTTTGTGTACGCCTAGAAACTTTATAAATAACTTTATTTCTGTAAATTATATTTTGCCATGCTATGGCATGTATGTATCTTTTTCTCACTTTGTTTATGGTTAAGGGATAAGTTGGTCTGTATTTTTGTTTTCTTTATTTCCATTTGAGGTTATTTAGTTTCGAAGCAAAGCTTTGTTTAATGTTTTGGCCTTGTCTAACCCTGAAAAGATTCCCGTTAAAATAAATTAAAAATTATTTATATGGCATCTCTCTGGTGTGATCTCAATTCTCTTTTTCTGTTACGGCAAACCCCTAGGAAACGATCTTTTCTTTGTGGTAGATGATGCTGATATGGGGTTTGTTTTTATCACATAGCTGTTGTTTTTGTTTTCCCTCAAGTAATGTTTCAGCTATTTATGCATTCATTGACAACTCCTCATGAGCTCTTAATTGTCTTATTGGCTGATAAAACCGCTTTATCAGATTTCTGATACACAGAGAGAGAGAGAAACAAACAAAATGAACCATACTACATACACAAAAGTGATTTCGTCACTGGACGTAACAATGCACATATATACAATCATGGCAGTAACACTTATGAGAACTTATGTTCAGCTGTTCAAACTATTTTGATATTTTTCAGGTCATCAGAGTCAATCAAGTTTAAATATTAGTCACAGACACAGGGATTTACTTTAAACTTCACCAAGCTGATTCACAAATCTGATAAAGCTGTTCTATTGTTATCATTGAGGGCGGTCTTGGGAGAGGAAATCCTGTTGTCGTGTCCATCAAACATGAAGATGCCACACAGAGCAAGACCCAGGTGAGAAATACTTCAGATGGTAATCAGACACCACACATACAGAAGCAATGGCTCAGTTTACTATAACTGTGATTATGAGGATGGTCGTGGCTTTCATAGAGGTCTCATCTTTGTGTAAGTGCATCTTTAATCTCTTTCCATCACCGGACTCATAATGAAGCTGTTTGCACAGTCATGGTTGAAGTTTTAGTGTTTTCTATATTATCTGAAATATCAAGGTTTCAGCTGTTTGCACTGTGCAGATCGATCGTTGTATGGCATTATTTCACGACAGCTTTAGAGCAGATCAGACGCTCCTTACTCTTCCGAAACACTCTGGAACGAACACGTGCGCGTGCATCACTTTGATCCTCCTCATCTTCTCACGCGCGCGCCACGATTGATCGATTATGAACAATAACTGCGTGTTATTGATCAATGGCGAAAGTACCATTTTTCAGAAAAACATAATTTTAAAAGATAATTTTGTAGACATGTCTGCTGTGGCCAGTAACTCAGAAGTGTGTCCTGGTCTATCAGCATTAGGAGGTATTTTGTAGAAATGTAGAAAGACTTCAGTATAATTTCACCTTGAACATAAGTTGCACATTGTTACTTTCGACCCCGTCGGTTGGGTTTCTGTTACTCTTATTTTTATTAAGTAAACATTAGGCCTATTCATGTTTCAATCAAGTTGTTTTTATGCATACACTCAAAATGTGCATTAAAACATCTGGAAACAGCAAATTCATAGGTGGAGGTGTAAAAGCTAAGGTATGGCTAAAACCTAAATATAACGGAGGTAAATGCCAAAAACGCCCTCTCATAAACATCTGGATAAAACCAGACCTCTGCTTTTCTGACCCTCACTCTACACATATTCTTATGGTATAATATGACATAAACATTTTTAATAAATGAAGACAAAGAAATGCCCATGCACCAGAACAAAATAAATAGGCCTACTTCTTGTCACTGTAGAGGGACAAAAGTAAAAATTTTTATTTTCGTCCCGACAGAAACTCCTCTGACATTTAAACCCGATTTACTTTTATTAAAAAAACTCTGAAAGTGCTAACTTTAGCATGTGTTAATGCAGTAAATAACCTGTAGATTGATCAATACTGTGACAAATGAAACAATAAAAACAATATAACTCAATTGAAAAAAGTACCGCTTCAATAATTTACTTTTTGTGCTTGAAAACAGCTTCACGGGATTACAGTTGACGAAATCACGTGATTTTCTCAGCTCCGTCAAGGGTTGCGTGTTGAACATTGTAGTAATAAGATATAAAGCGTAGGAGTGTTTTCCGCAGTTACAGCAACAGACATCAAACACTCCTACTCCTTCCACCTGGCACATCTTCTTCCACCCCTCTTTCCCAAAATAGAACCCAACAACTTAGATATACATATTCGCTTCTGACACTTTAAATCTGAGCGTGCAATGCAGAATTTTGTTAGAAATTAGATACGTTACGAACCGTCCGACAGAATCTGTTCGCGGAAATGAATCATAATTCCAGTCACTGTTTCATTGAGGCAAATTCATGATGAACTGTTGATCTGAATCTTACAAAGGAGTCGGTTCTGGTCGATGGAATCGATTTCCAGTCCTTGTCAGGCGCTCACTGTCAAAATACTAAGTTCAAGAAAAAGTAAAGAAGTTTGTCAGTCAAAGAGCAAGCGCACTATACTACAGCATTGTTTATTATGTTTCAAAATAGCTACCTCAACTCTCTGTATATCTTCTAAAAACGCAGAAGTTTAGCCTACATTTACTGCTCGATCATACTTAATTTTTTTCCGTTTTACAATCATAAATACTGTTGCCATATTTATTGAAAATAATTTTAAGCATATGAACAAGCACACCCGATACAGTTGAAGAAACGAACTAGACTTTTTATTTAGTAGTTTATTTCCATCACTTCCACTAGCAGCTGATTGGTATATATTCATATTAAACGTATTTCTCTACAAAACATTATGACATATTTAGTCTATCAAAAACAAAACTGTTCATTATTCCAAATAAGGGGTTAGTGTGTTACTATAAAGAAATTACTGAACAAATTACTGAATTTTTTTTAAATAATCCTGACTAATAAAACAAAAACTGTCATTAAATGAACATTAAGCAATGAGGAGTTTTTGTAATTAATTATTGTTTATATATATATATATATATATATATATATATTTTTATATATATATATATATATATATATATTTATTTATTTTTATATATATATATATATATATATATATATATATATATATATTATTATTTTTTTTTATTTTTTTTTTTACAGTGTAGAAAAACAAATTTAGCCTCTCTATTGACATTATTTGTTTTAAACATTACCTGTTGTAGGATCACTGATGAGGACTCGCACGGCAGATTTCTTATGAAGTACACAGCAAAATCCCCAGTGTTAATTTAACACTCTTGAGTGTGGACTCATATAAACACTGAAGCGGTGTTAAAAGTAACACTGAAGCAGAGTTGAAGTTAATGAGGTAATTAAGAAGTTAATTGAGTTGTGATTGACCATTATAGAAGACACCTGATGTTAACAAGCAGAATCACCAACTGAGAAAAATCACAATTTGTGTGTCACCATTATAGTGGTCATCAATATATATATATATATATATATATATATATATATATTTTTTGTGAAAATATGCATTGGCAGAATGTTTCAGAAAGCAGATGGTGTAAAATACCTCTATATCTCGCCTGTGTACTTACCTTTGGACAGAAATGATTATAAATAGGGCTTGGGCGCCGCGTTGTATTCTGGGACGTGGCGGTCCTGCTGGTAGCTTCGCGAATGTAAACATTCAGCAAGTCAAACGAGAAGATGCAGAGTTGGGAGAAAGAGAAAGGATGGTAAAATCGCGAAAAGGTTGTGGGATTTAAAGGGATACACAAAATAGGGATGTCAGGGACCGACCGGTATATGCAAAAAATCGGCACTATTAATGGTTTGGATCAATATGAAATTCCCAACAAAGAGTGGAGCACCGACGATTACTTGCTGCCACACTTTTGCATTTCAGATATCCTCGGCTACATTGTTTGTTTTATCAGAGCCTACAATTCATTAAAGTTCCGAAGCTACAAGTCATTGGAGTCTCATGTGCAGTTCACAAATGGATATGTTCAGGAGTTGCAGATCATAAAACCGGCAAACAGTATACGTTACAGTAATCTGGACAAAGGTAAGCTGCGCTACACCTTGCTGTTTGGTAAACGTTAGTGCTAACAACCATTCACACATGTACTTTTAACAAAAGTGTAGTTAGAAGCTGTCAACCCTCCCGTTTTTATCCGGGGTTCTCACGTATTTGAGCTCTTTTCCCACTGTCTTCCCGTTTTAGTATTTTCCTGTAAAATATCCCGCTAGCCCTTCGATCGGACCTGTCAGTCTCTGTACTGTTGTGCTGTTGCTACCCCTTGCCCTTCCAGCGAAACATATGTTTTCAAAGCATCGTTTTGCTCACTTGAAAGCAACCTTTAGCGTGATGTTGGGCTTTTTAAGATAGCTTGGTTGTTGTGAGAGCACAATTTCACGCAAATCTGCAACTAAAGTCACGTTAGACCTAGCTTCACAAATCGCTAGTCTATGCAGCAGTTTTGTTTTTGCTGTCAGCAGAGGGATAGCAACAAAAAGATGAATGTTGAAATTTCCCGTATTTTGGATAAGTAACCCGAGAAATTTCCCTTATCTTCAATGTTGACTTAAGCTATATAAATTAGTATTCAGATGTTATGGTCTCCGTTATCGCGCCTTCAAGCAGGAAAGTGGTGTAAAGTTAATCCATTCTCATTTTATTTTCCCCATGGCGATTATGTGTTGCGCTATTACACCTCACAATACAGCAACGGTTTACCATGGTTGAAATAGATTTTTAATTAATCAAATTAAGACACACGAATGAGAGGGAGTATGTCTAAACACTGCGCAGTAGACCGAGTAGCAGTAAAGGACGCTATCAACGTGGCGGCCACGCCAAGTAATGACGTCACGACGCCCAAGCCCTATTAGCTTAGTTACTCTTCTAATCTCAATTTATATACAGTGGGTATGGAAAGTATTTGTTATGTCTTCATGTAGACAAGAAGTACAAGACTGTGTATTTATCTTAGTAAACTTTAATAACTATGAACAAGCAGGTTAACATGCATGCACATGCTCAGCAGTCTTTCTTCCTCATCTCACTTACTATGTATAAATCTAACTCAAGAGGCTTGAGTTCCATCTAGTGGTGCATTAATGTGAGGACATCACATATTCCCCTCTTATGCTGTGTTCACACCAAACGCGAATAGAGCGTCAAATTCGCGTCTACCGCGTCTAGTTTGCCGCTTGACCATTTTGAGATCATTCGCTTCATTTGCACGTGAAATTAACTTCACAACAGAAGCGAATTCGCGTCATGGGGGGGCTTCTGCCAGCTGAGTTCACGCAGCATTTTCAACCGCCATTTTTATCCGGATAATTGTCAAAATATTACTTTTATCGTGTCATGATATGTCGTTTTAAAAATATTTCAGGCGAGAATGTAGTTGTTTTAAACTAAAATATGCAGTTTTATTTATAATGACAGCGTCTATTTAAAACGTGTTTCGCCGATCTCGGAGATGAGCTCCATGTGATCAGCGGGAGCTCTGTCATCATGTATCCGCCGAGAGTAGCCTTACCTCGGCTAGATCTTTTGACATTTGACGCTGGCTCTGATGTCTCTTTAGTGGTTCAAGATAAAATATAATTTGTTTGGGGTAAAACGAAACGTTTCTTATCTTTGGCCATTATTCAATTTATCTATTAATATGTTATATATTAACATTGGTTGACTGCTCACTGAAAACATCAGTCGTTCCTCCATGTTGAATGAGTGACTCCTAGATTTTGCCATGACATATAGTATCATATGCTGGTATGGCTTAATAAGTAAATAGAAACTATCAGAAATACAGCTCCGTGTTTTCTAATAATTTTCTACAGCTACTTCTAAATTCCAGATGCCCATTCACTGTCCCTCACGCCACCCAAAACTAAAGGATTGACATGTCTTCTGTATTCTTTAGTTTAGTCATTGTCTGGCCTAAATATACTCTAGAGACGGTACCCCCACCCTGAGTCTCCCTGAGCCATCAATTCAAGATTCCCTGATCAACCTGACCATCATCCCATTCCCTCGACCCCTTCATCCTCTTTCTACTCTTCCCCAGTTGCATAGCTGGTTTGTGGCGTGGTCCTAGCTAGTGAATTCAGGTTTGTTTATCAGAACCATAGCAATGCCAACTTCTGCTGGAATTGTCGGATAGGAACCGTCCGTAGCCTTTCGCAAGAGTTAATTTTTTGAACGCATCCGGATGACCAACGGACACGATTTTTTTGTAGGACACGGACACGACGTTTCGTAGCCGTATCGGAGCTGATTTCAACTGCCAGTGTGAAGGCGGCATCAGTTAAATGAATTATTTCTGTAACTAACAACAACTGGCATGAAATAGAAATAAAGAACATTAGTTCTGTAATGTATCAACAATTTTACATCTATATGAACTTGGAGGAAGTCAGTCACTGTTGTTTTCCATGGTGCTGATTGTAGGATTGCTGAATGAATTGTACTTTTAAAAACTCTGTGGAAGCGTTCAATAGCTCCATTTGCAGCAGGATGATACACTGATGTGGGAATATGCTTAATGTCTCTCTCTTTCAGGAATGCAGCAAACTCTGGGGAAGTGAACTGAGGCCCATTATCACTGACCAGAATCTCTGGTCTGGTCATTTTCTCTGCCACAAGTGTGTCCATTTTGGGCCACCAATACATTTCAAGCAGGCGTTGCTTTGTTCTAACAATTCCCTGATGGCCCTTATGTGCAAAGCGGACCAATGACTTCCCCAGGTCGAGGGAATCGAGACCCTCTAAACACAAAATCAGCTTGCACACTGAACTCATGTCTAAGTTACGCATGAAGAACAGGATCCAAAGCAGCAACAGAAGAAGGCCATCCAATTGCAATTTGTGTGCGCAGTGCAGAGAGTTCAGAACAGCGAGCAGAGGCAGCAGCGAACTCATCCTGGGATATAGCAGTCAGACCAGGGGACAGTAAAGCAACAAACTCAGGCTCTGTGTCCGACTCAGCATCTGAAGTAAGAGGCAGAGGCAAGCGAGACAAACAATCTGCTGTGTGGTTTTCAGATCCAGCACGATACTCAACTGTATAGTTGAAAAAGAGCAACCGAGCAGCCCACCGAGCTATGCGCATACCAGCTCTATCAGTCCCTTTTGTGGTCAGCAGCGTCGTTAAGGCTTGATGGTCAGTCCGCAGAGTAAATGTACGTCCCCACAAGTATGTCCTCCACCTTTCCACTGCCCAAATGCATGCCAGAGCCTCCTTTTCAACAGTGGAATATTTCTGTTCAGCTGAGGTGAGTGTTCTGAATGCGAAAGCAACAGTACGTTCTTGACCATCTGTGCATATTTATGCGAAGACAGCACCTAGTCCGTAAGCCGATGTATCAGTAGAAATTACCCCTGGCAGCTCCGGGTCAAATAGTGCAAGAGCAGGACTGTGTACAAGTAGCTTATTTACATCATCTAAGCTTTGTTGAGCTTCATTAGACCAACGAAATCCACTCTCATCTCTCAGGCATGCACGCAGGGGCATTACCACAGAGGCGAAATTAGGAATAAATTTGTTGTTCCATGAGAGGAGGCCTAGCAGAGAACGCAACTGAACAGCATCCGCTGGTGCAGGTGCATTGATTATTGCAGAGAGATGTTCCTGATACAGCTGAATACCCTGCCATGTCACCATGTGTCCTAAAAAACTTCAAGCTCTGTTTTCTGAATTGACATTTAGACTGATTCAGCACCAACCCGGCATCTTTGAGACGTTGCAGCACATTCTCTAGCACTTGATCATGCTCTTGTAGCGAGCATCCCTAAACGATGATATCGTCCAGATAATTTGCAACATTCTGGAGTCCTTTTAGAATGACAACCATCATCTTTTTTGGAATGCAGATGGAGCAGATGCCAAGCCGTAAGGTACCCTGCAGAACCTGAAGGATGCTGGCTGTCCTCGTGAAGAGGTACCTGATGGTATGCACTTTCCAAGTCAATAGTTGAAAATACAGATGCGCCTTGCAGTAATGTCATCATCTCCTCCATGTGTGGCAATGGGTAGCTATCTACTATAACTGCCTTGTTGGGCCCTCGCAGATCCACACACATGCGGATCCCCCCTGTTTTCTTCTGTACCACAACAATCGGAGAAACCCATGGAGAAGAGTCAATCTTTTGAATTACACCTGCATGCAAGAGTCATTCCAGTTCCGCAGAAACAGCATCTCTCACAGAGAAAGGTAAGCGAAGCAGTTTGTGTCTGACAGGAGGTACAGATTCAGAAATTTTAACCTTGTGTGTAAAAATTTTTACACTGCCCAATGTAGCACGCTGTGATGGAGGAGTGGAGAGGGCACAGACTGAAGCAGATTGTGGTGGTGGCAGCACAGTGTGTCCATCAAATCGAAGCTGGAGTCCCTAAATCAGGTCAATGCCTAGCAAACCTGTGTCATTGTCAACGATGAAGAAGTAAGACAGGTAAGGCCATATTTAGATACTGAAGCAGATAAATATCCTAGTACTGAAATTGGTTCTTTTAATTAAGTAACTAAACGGGCAGTAGGAGCATGTAACGGCACAGTGTGAAAATGCTGCTCATACAATTGTTTTGGCAGGATGGACACTGATGAACCAGTGTCCACTGTGAGCTGTAGAGACACAGGGATGGCAGCAGGTGTGGCATCTATGATCACATCAAACCGTCAGTTGCTCCAGGTAGATAGAGAATGCACACCACTGCTAATTCAACTGAATGCACTGAACGCGTAGGAGCAGAACGGCAGACTCTTGCAAAATGTCCAGTCTTATTGCAATTCTTAAATATAGCAGATGCAGCAGGGCAATTCTGTGCATTTGCAAGATGTCCAGCAGTGCCACAGCGAAAGCATGTCCGAGCTGACGAAGCAGGAGCAGAAGCAGAAGCAGAGGGTTTTGATGAGGTACGTGCCTTGAATTTGGTCTTTGAACGTCGCCGTCCAAAAGCAGGAGTGGAATGTACAGCTTGTACTGGAGCAGGGTTGCTTGTAGCCATTGATTGTGCCAGAATATCAGCGGCTTCTAGCTGTGTGGCAATTGTAATCGCAGTCTCTAGATATAATTTAGATTCCACTAATAATCTTTCACGAATGCGAGGGTTAGCAATGTTTTCAACAAGCTGGTCACGCAGCATATTGTCAAGATTGTCAGCAAATTCACAAGTAGTTGCCAAATCTCTCAGTGCAGCAATATATTGCCATTTCATCTGTCCACTGCACTTGTTTCCTGAAGGCATGTCTTTCCATTACCACATTTCTTTTTGGAATGAAGTGCTCTTCCAAAGCTTTAATAGCATACTGATACCATCTTCAGGAAATCTTGTAAAAAAAATCTTCCTTGTCGCCAATTTTGTTATGTCTTCATGAAGACAAGAAGTACAAGACTTAGTAAACTTTAATAACTACTATGAACAAGCAGTCTTTCTTCCTCATCTCACTTACTATGTATAAATCTAACTCAAGAGGCTTGAGTTCCATCTAGTGGTGCATTAATGTAAGGACATCACAGTATTCAGATCCCTTTAAATGTTTCACTCTTTGTTATATTGCAGCCATTTGCTTAAATCATTTAAGTTCATTTTTTTCCTCATTAATGTACACACAGCACCCCATATTGACAGAGAAACACAGAATTGTTGACATTTTTGTACATGTATTATAAAGGAAAAACTGAAATATCACATGGTCCTAAGTATTCAGACCCTTTGCTGTGACACTCATATATTTAACTCAGGTGCTGTCCATTTCTGCTGTCCAGACTGACACAGTAAGACAAACTCAGCTCCAGTACTGAGCTTGTGAAGCTGTCAGCTGTTTCTCAAGTGTGTGTCAGGCAGGTTTACACACACCACACACACACACAACCTCCACAGCATCCATCTCCAGCGCATGAGAAGAGCTGCATTCCAGCGCTGATACCTGATCTTAACTGATCGTCCGACACACTGAGATTTCTTTAAGCCTTCCAAGAAAAAAAAAATCAGAAATGATTTTAAACCTTTATTTTTGGACAAGTAGGTTGGAAAGTGCTTGTAAAACATAAACCTTTGCTGTTTTTTTAAAGGGACAATAAGTAACTTTTTAGGTATTTTATTATCTAAAATCAATATTTTTATTCATAAATATGCCCTCAATGGTGTACAAATACCTATGCCAATGTTTAAACTAATCCTCGTAAATGAAGAATTTATTATCTTTATATACATGGGACGGGTAGGTCGACGGAGGCTTCCATGTAGTTCCGCCATCTTGCAAAACTATAATAGCAGAGAGGGACAAAAAGTACTAAGCCAACGCGTTTCCACAACGCGTTTTCGGTCAGAGCCAGAAACGCAGGTGCAGAGCAGTGAGAGGCGCTTGAAACTGCACCGGCAAGTTTAAAAGTCTGGATTGCATTCTTATTATGGACCATACATATGCCGCGCCACAGGAGAAGAAAACATCGTCGCCAAAACAGTCAAAGATAGAACGTAAAAGGAAACGTGACCGTAGATTACAGAAAACAAGAGTTAATGTCGGGGAAGCTTTTTCTAGGTGGAAAGAGCTAATGCTGGATAAAGATTTCAAAAGAGACGCTGAAGTGGCCAGTTTTCTTCTCGACAGGTAAGTCAGTGTTACAATCTGTATTATAATATATTTTTTATATCTAACAATGCACATTATTCAGAAAATATAACGAATAAAGAAGACATAACTACTACAATATTTCACGTTTTCCACAGTCAGTAATTCATACTGTAACATTCGTTTGTTAGTTGTCATGTTGCAGTTTGTTTGAAATAACACACCTGTTCACCTGAAGGAAAACTCGACGAAGTGCTATTAGAAGACATCTCGTCAAAGCTTTTTGGTACATATCGCCTACCGTAGATGCAACGCGCATTTGAAAAAGCGAGGCGCTGGAGAGCAAAATTAGTTTGAATGCAAAATACAATTTCACCACTAGATGGGAGTAATTCCTACTTAGTGTCCCTTTAAATAAATAAAATCTTGTCTTGTCAACAATTTTCTAAGGAATGCTTTCTTATTGGAAAAAAACTCAACATGCTATTAAACATCAAACAAAACTATAAATCCTGGCAAAATTAACTTCTATAAATTATGTTCAAATATCCAAATGATACTGATTACCCTAACCTCACCCCTAAATCTAGCAATCACAGAAAACTTTCTGCAGTTTTAGATTTGAAAAACAAAACAAAACAAACAACAATAAAATCTGTTTAGAAAGAGTAAGTGTCCTCTTAAACAATGTTCATGTTGTAATTCCTGTCATCATTTATATGCGTCCTCATAAACAGTATAAACCTGCACACACACACACACACACATACACACTTGTTGACAGCACTAATATGTAACAGTTAGTCCAGTCACTTTACATGCATTCAGGCCAACATGACTCCATGTACACACTCGTCACAAAAATCACTTCTTCAGATATTATCTGCTGTTAACACAAATGTTTGTTTGGATGTGTGTTCATTTATTCTGTTCTGAATTCTTCCACCACAATCACAGACTTTTGTATGGAAGCTTGTGTCTACCACAGGTTTAAAAAAATCAATAATGGTAATTGCGAATTTCTATCTCACATTTCAGATTTTTTTTCCTTGCAATTCTGAGAAATTCTTAAGAAATGCAACTTGTAAACTCAGAATTGCTTATTTCCTCCTACAAATCTGAGAAAAATGGCAAGTGGAAAACTCACAATTGCGAGAAATAAGACAAAATTGCGGTCAGGAGGGGCTTTGAGATGAGCTTCTTTGATGCCATCACCATAGGTAAGAACAAGTCTTCTGTTTCTCACTGACATCAGTTTTCCTGGAGCTGTGTAAAGCGGTGTGTATCTATCTGCAGATGAGGATGGGACAGTGCTGGTGTTTCTGGACAGTGTCTAATGGCAGCGTGAGCTCTCCTCTTCCTCTTCAGTCGCGCTGGACAAAGCTGCCATTGGCTATTGAAGCAGCGGCTTTCCAATGCAATGTATTCAGTTTTAAATTCAAAATGACTTTTAAATTTGTTATAATTTCCAAGTGAAAAAAGGATATTCAACCAGAAAACATATAAGGCTGGACTTGATTCTGTGCATTGTGAAAAGTGTACATGTGTGATTGTGAGTTTTCCAAGTTATGTCAGGAGCAATGTAAAGAGTAAAGAAGAGCAAGTTTTACATGTAGTCGGTTATTAAGGAAAAATATTTTCTTTAAAATAACACACACTGATGGATTGTTCACAATAAGACCAGGATCCAGCCTTACAAAAGTAAAAAGGTATGTAAACAAGTTTCATTATTACGTTAAAGTGCTGTTCATTATGATGTTGCTGCTGTGAACAAGTTTTGCTTGTGAACTCATGTCTTAAGAGAATCTCTCCTGTAAATAACGCTGGTGATAACTTCTACTGTATATAGATGCTTTTATTCAAAGTGGCTTACAGATAAGTGATACAACAAAGCAATGCATCCGAAGGAGGCAATAACACAGAAAGCACTTAAAATACAGAGTTCAGGCATTGTCTTGAAGAATATAATACAGGCTAGAGCAGAGATATAGATTTATACAACTCTAGTTAGATAAAAATCTAGTTGAATTTGCTGTATAGTTTGTAACGAATACCTGAGTGCACTGCATGTGTTTGTGTAAAGTTGAACACACTTGCAACAGTTATGTAATATGATCATTATTAATGAATTAATAAAACTTGAGTGTGACTGAAAGATGACAGAATAGTTTTTAGGTACATCAATAAAAAACAAACAAATAAGTTAATAAAGTAAATCCCCAAAAAGTAATAGAAGATTATAATTATGAAAAATGCACATAAATACTCATTTTAAATGTTATATGAAATATATATTTTCCAAAACCCGTTTTACTCTAAAACTGCTAACCATTAGTTTCCAGTGCAGTCATTTTGACCTTTGCAAATCATGGCCAGGATTTTTATGTTGTTCACAAAGCAAGTGGTAAAAATGTACCAAGTTTTGTTTGATTCGGTAAAAAAAAATGAAAAGTGAAAATGAGGAACCAGCAGAGGGTTAAGCTGCATGTACTGCACTCATCTCCATGTTGTTTTCTCCTGTCAGGACGGCAGATCTGGCATCTCTCAGGCTCTGATCTGGACCCTGGGCCTGGGGTTGTGGAGGATGACAGACCGATGGCACACACTCACGCACCACTGACAGGACTGACTGGATTTAGGCTCGCACACTCCTGGAGAAAGGATCTTGACAGACAGGGATCGTCAGCGAATACTGGTAAGTAAACACAAGAAGATTTGATTAGTGACACTTGCAGAGAGAAGCACTATGAGTCCGCTTCGTACAAACGAGCCGGGACAATGAGAGGTGTGTGGTGTGTGCTTATAAAGCAGAGTGGCTGATGGAGTGCAGGTGTGTAGTGTCAGAACTCAGGTGACTGTGATCGCTGCGTGATTGTGGTGGAGGAACCTGGCCCATTAATGACATTACCCTCCTCCCCAGGGCCTGCTCCTGAGGGCCGAGATCTCCGGCGTCATGGTGGTCTCCCTCATCCACGAGGTGCAGGGTACTGAGGATGGTTGGAATGGAACTCCTCCATGAGTGTGGGATCTAGGATGTCGACTCAAGGGATCCACGATCTCTCCTCTGGTCCGTATCCTTCCCAATCTACAAGATAGGAGTAAACGGACCCTTCCTCCACCATCAAGGGGGGAGGGGGTTCCTCTTCGGGGCCAGGTTCTGTATATGGAATGAGAGGTTTGTGAAAGGGTTTGAGCAGAGATACGTGAAAAGTGGAGTGGATTCTGTATTGCGGTGGTAGCTGGAGTTTAAAGGTGACGGGATTGACCTGTTCCAGAATGGTAAAGGGGCCAAAAAACCTGGGACTGAGTTTTTTGGAGGGGAGTCGCAGACGAATGTCGCGAGTGGAGAGCCAAACCTTATCTCCCAGAACATAGACTGGGCCAGAAATCCTCCTCCGATCAGCGACTGTCTTGGATCTGCGAATTGCCCTCTGCAGATGGTGGTGAGCTTCGTCCCAGACTCTATCGCTCTCCCAAAACCAGTAATTCACTGCGGGGACCTCAGATGGTTCACCATCCCTGGGAAATAGATGGGGTTGGAATCCAAGGATACACTGGAATGGTATGAGGCCTGTCGTGGGTTGCCACAGTGAATTTTGGGCATACTCCGCCCAACCTAGAAACTGGTTCCAGGAGTTCTGCAGAAGGTCCTGAGGAACTGTCCCACTTCCTGGATTTTCCTCTCCTGGCCGTTGGTCTGAGGGTGATAGCCAGAGGAGAGGCTGACTGTCACACCTAGGAGTTTAAAAAACGATTTCCATACCCGAGATATGAATTGGGGTCCTCTGTCTGATACAATATCCTCTGGGATCCCATAATAGCGAAAGACGTGATTGAAAAGGAGTTTGGCGGTCTCCAGGGCAGTGGGGAGACATTTCAGTAGTAATAGTCTGCAGAACTTGGAGAATCTATCTACTATGACGAGGATGCAGGTATTTCCATCCGACTAAGGAAAGTCCGTCATGAAGTCAACTGCTAGGTGTGACCAGGGACGGTTAGGGATTAGCAAGGGATGGAGCTTTCCTGCAGGTAGGTGTCGGGGACTTTTGGACATTCTTGAGCCTCTTGAGCACACTCCTTACAGCCTAGGACATACATCCTCCATCCCTTGCCATGTTCGGCCACCAGAAGCATTCGGATAGCAGCGAGAGAGTGTTGTTGACCCCGGGATGCCCAGTGCCCAGGGAGGTGTGAACAGTGTGAATGAGATCTACCCGTTGTGTCCTAGGTATGAACTGGTGGTTAAGAGGGCAGCCCGGCGGAGGTTGGGGAACAGGGGTGGCAACGGCTGGACGAGCGGACCATTTGATGGGACTGACGATGATCTCTTCGGGTATTATGGTGGCCATGTTCTCTGGAGAATCATATAATCTGGATAAGGCATTGGCACGGACATTCTTAGGGCCAGGAACGGTAAGTAATGGAGAAGTGGAACCTTGAAAAAACAATGACCACCTAGCTTGACGGGGACAGAGTCGTGTGGCTTCACGGGGATACTGGAGGTTTTTATGGTCAGTGATCACCTGAAATGGATGGATAGCCCCTTCCAACCAATGTCGCCACTCCTCCAGAGCGAGCTTGATGGCCAGTAGTTCTCGATTTCTGAGATCATAATTCCTCTCCGCCGGGCTAAGCTTCCGTGAGAAGTAGGCACATGGATGGAGTAATTTGGGTGTCCCATGATGTTGAGAGAGAACGGCTTCCAGTCCAGAGGTTGAGGCGTCCACTTCCACGACGAAAGGGAGTTCTGGGTCTGGATGCGTCAGGAGTGGAGCTCGTGTGAAGGCGGATTTGAGGGATTGGAAGGCTGCGGCTGCTTCAGGGGTCCACAGAAGATTCTTCGGTTTACCTTTGAGTAAGTTGGTGATTGGAGTGGTGATGATACTGTAGGCTCGTATGAAACGTCTGTAAAAGTTGCCGAATCTAAGGAACCTCTGGAGTTTTTTAACCGTGGTGGGTTCTGGCCAGGTAATGACTGCAGCCATCTTCCTCTCATCCATGCGGACCCCGTCGGTCAGTGACGTAACCCAGGAACTGGACTGATGGGAGATGTAGAATGCCGAATATACCCTTGACTGAGAGCCTCCTGAATATATTCCTCCATGGCCTTGGTCTCCGGAAGTGACAATGGCAACTGGGCATTAGGAATCAGGTCAATGGCGCAGTCCCATGGCCGATGAGGTGGTAGCTGGGAAGCTCTCTTGGGGCAGAAGATGTCTTGAAAAGATGAGTAGATAACAGGAATCTTCGTGGACTGTTTATCGAGTGGACTTTCGACTGACGTGACATAGACTGGAACAGGATTCGGAATTGGTCGAGGAAGAATCGGGAAACATCTTGGTGAGCATTCCTTGCCCCGCTTTATCACCTCTCCGGAGCCCCAAGAGATGATGGGATCATGCTTCACCAGCCACGGCCACCCAAGTATGACATCAACGTTGGCTCCCTCCAGAACCAGCAGCTGAATATCTTCCTGGTGTAAGGCTCCAATTTGAAGTGTTATGGTCTCATTTTTCCGGTGAATACGTGGACGTGCTGTGATGAACTTGGTTATGGGTTGGACCTGGTAAATACTGGACGAGGCTCCGGTACGGAGCTGGAGCTGGCAACAGAGGGTCCTCGAGATTAAATTTCTTGCTGACCCGGAGTCGATGAGGGCGTAAACTGAAACAGAGGATGTGCGGGTGGTTAACTGGACACACACAGTGCCCCTCACTGTGTGTGTCCAGTTAACCACCCACACATCCTCTGTTTCAGTTTACGCATACTGATGATCTTTTCATCATCAGTATGGAAAACACTCACCGATGTTCGTATGGGACGGATTGGACAGTTCAACCGAACATGTCCACTGGCTCCACAATACATGCACAGACCCCGGGTCAGCCTCCTCTGTCGTTTAGCGGCGGTAATTTTGCCAGATTCAATAATCATGGGTTCTGGTTCTGGAGGGCTGACGGCTTCAGATGGGCGGAGGAGTGCATTAACATTAGAATGGGACTGATAAGATTGTATACGGTCTGAACATCTGATGGATTGCTGAATGAATTTTTACATTTTTCATGAATTTGTCATCCAACGCGGCCAGCTGTAGATGGAGTTGAGGTGCAAGACCCAGCCGGTAGTTGGTTATTAAGGATCGCTCGTTCTATCCGCTAGCTGCTGCTAGGGTGCGGAAACGAAGGGCGTATTCATGAGTAGACATCATACCTTGAGAGAAATGATAGAGTTGCTCACCGGCTGATATCTCTCCGAATACTTCCCTGAAGTGGGAGACGAATGCTTGTATAGAACTGATGGCTGGGCCGGCTTGTTTCCAGATTGTTTCGGCCCATTGGAGAGCTGGACCGGTGAGGAGAGATGTGATGAATGCTATTTTGGACTGGTCGGTAGGATATAGAGTTGGTTGCATCGTGAATATTAGGGAGCATTGAAGCAAAAATCTGTTGCACTCCTCCGCCCCACTAGAGTAGGGCGCCGGTTGGGCCATGGGACTGGAAGATGCGGTGGCCGAAGAAGTGCTCGGTGGTGGTGGTGCCGGTGGCGTGATGGGAGGAGAGGATGTTAAAACCCTCTTCAAAGTATCCACCAGCTCTTGGAAGGGATCTGTAACACTCATGCTGTTGTGCTGTCGTTTTTAGGTCCGGGCTTCTGTTAAGGAAGCAGACGGACAACCAGGTAAACACTAGTGAAGGTGGTTTATTTTGAACAGCTGAGTGGCAGATTGAAGGGACGTGAAGGAATGGGTGATTGTCCGAGTTCTGGTGTGAGGAATCCCTTGAGTTTGACCCGTGAATGGGTGACAGTACTTTCCGTAGAGGGAACAGCGAACGGCACTTGCCAGGATAGGTTAGGACTGGGGTTGTGGAGGATGACAGACCGATGGCACACACTCACGCACCACTGACATGACTGACTGGATTTAGGCTCGCACAACTCCTGGAGAAAGGATCTTGACAGACAGGGATCGTCAGCGAATACTGGTAAGTAAACACAAGAAGATTTGATTAGTGACACTCGCAGAGAGAAGCACTAAGAGTCCGCTTCGTACAAACGAGCCCGGACAATGAGAGGTGCGTGGTGTGTTTATTATTTTATTAAATCCTCTAAATTGAGTCGAATGCTATGACAAATATTATTTGATATTTTTGTTTTGGGTAATTTATTTAGAACAAAAAAATAATACAACTTATATGGCTAATATAGCTAATTTATGTTTTAATAAAGCAGTTACATGTTGACATAAGCATTGTCCATTAATTTTTCATTTAATACATCATGCATCTAGAGATTTGCATTAATTAAAGACATTAAAATAAAAGTGATGCGTCACTGAACACATATACACACACACGCACACACAAACACACACACATTTTTATTTTTATTTTAGTATGTCAGGTTAAATTAAATGAACATGTGAAATGCTGCCTTGGCAACTAGCTGAAATAAACCTTTTTATATTTGATTTCATGTTTTATTTCAAGAAACAATTTTTTTTATTATTCTTTTAGTTTGTTAACTGTAATTATCCTCACATGGAGTGAATATGAAGTGAGGGAACAGAACAGAAAAAAACACTCATGTATATACACGGAACAAAATTATAAACTAAACACTTTTGTTTTTGCCCCCGTTATTCATGAGCTGGACTCAAAGATCTAAGACATTTTCTATGTACATAGAAGGGCCTTTTTCTCTTAAATACTGTTCACAAATCTGTCTAAATCTGTGTTATTGAGCACTTCTCCTTTGCAGAGATATCCATCCACCTCACCGGTGTGGCATATCAAGATGCTGATTAGACAGTGTGATTATTACACAGGTGTGCCTTAGGCTGGCCACAATAAAAGACCACTGTAAATTGTGCAGTTTTACTGTCTTCCATCTGCAGTGTACAATGCCCTCCTCTGATGAGGAAGATGAGCAGCAGATGAACTTTCCTGAGACGGTTTCTGACAGTTTGTGCAGAAATTCTTTGTTTATGCAAACTGATTGTTGTAGCAACTGTCCGTGTGGCTGGTTTCAGACGATCTTGGAGGTGAAGATGCTGGATGTGGAGGTCCTGGGCTGGTGTGGTTACATGTGGTCTGTGGTTGGATGTACTGCCAAATTCTCTGAAACGCCTTTGGAGACAGCTTATGGTAGAGAAATGAACATTCAGTTCACGGGCAACCGCTCTGGTGGATATTCCTGCAGTCAGTATGTATGCTCTCTCAAAACTAGTGACATCTGTGGCATTGTGCTGGTGATAAAACTGCACTTTTAGAGTGGCCTTTTTTAGTATAGAGAAAAAGGACTTTTGTGTTAATAGAAAAAGTCTTAGATCTGAAACAGCCCTGCTTCTAAAGCTTTAAGATTCTAAACAAATAAAAACATGAATGTTTACATTTCCAAAACTACATTTCAATGAACTCTGGCTCAGTGCTAACACTCACATTATTTCTATTTATTGGAATGTGTGCAAAGGATTGTGGGTAATGAAAGAAAGTGAATGATACATTTTATGAATCAATCAAAATGAAGGCCACAAAATGAACGAAGGCTACTCCTCCAAACTGACAGAGGACTGATTTATTTCAAACATCCTTTCTTCATATTACTACATAATTATTAATTTAGATTATTATCAACCTATATGTCATTATTTTACAAATAATAATTGTACATACAAAGTACTATGTATTTATTACATTGTCAAAAGTCAAAATACTCAGACCGTCTCGGAAATTATGCTGAGTTGAACATTTTAGTACTAATAATTTAGTGGAAATACAATAAACGGTTCTGAGACAAATACAGTGCTTTCTTGAAATCAATTTGACATCAAGTATTAGTCGAGATTTGATCAAGATGCTGTAACATCATTTTTAATTCAGTTTTAAAGTCAAATTGTTCCAGTGGTATTTGGGTGCAAATAGGATGTTAATCCCACACTGAAATATGTTTGATGTTCAAAATACCTCAAATCAACATCTGATTTGCATATTTGACCTGTTTTGTTTTTAGACATGTCAATTTGATTTGAACCAGACCCACTGGTTGTGTCTGGAATAACATATACATCGGGTTTACTAGTATTCATCAACTGCACTCATTATCTTTGCCTGTTTAAAATGTACTGTGTAACATATTAATCATTTGGCTCATGCTACACTGTAAGAAGATGTGTGCTCAGAATACAGTTCTAGCATTACTTCTATTTCTGTAGGTGTTCAAGAGAAATACTTTAAACAGAAAGTTCATTCCAAATGCTGCATCATCAGACAATACCAAAGTCACTAAAAGACTATCCACAAAACACTCATTGGTGTGTCTCATTCTGAATGAAGAGTCAGATGAAGAACTCGTCTTGTGTCTCTGCTAGGACACTCTTCACGCTCTCGTCAGGCTCATCCAGACCGTGTCTCAGCAGAGCAGACGCTCCTACAGCGGCCTGCAGCTTCACAGCACAACCTGTGTCCACATCCGTCTCCGGCTCCTCCTCTTCCAGCCGGAGGCGTGACAGGGAGGTTTCGGAGGTGAGCGCTGGCTCGTACCAGTTGACAGACAGGCCTGCGGGGCTGCTGCGCAGGGACGAGTAACAGGAGGACCCCGGAGGAGAGCTGCGGGTGTTGTCTGAGCCGGCGCTCTCTCTGCCTGACCCCACGCCGCGGGGACAGCGGTCCTCGGCCTGCTCCTTCAGATGGGACGTCCTCCTGCAGGGAGCGGTGGAAGGGGGTCTGGCAGCTCCACAGCTCCTCAGCAGCATCCTGGGACAGCTCAGAGGAAACGCAGACCTCAGGAAGCCTTGGGCTTGTGCTGGAGCTTTAACCTGTAAAGACCAGACTTATCAGTTCAACAGTCATTTAGAAAACTGCAGTTATCCCTCATAAATCTGTGTGGTGTTTGAGCATTCTGGGTCCATTTGGACCCGATTAATCATTATTTTATCAAACATTTTCAACTAAAACTATATTGTATCTGATAAGGAACATCATTAATAAGTTTGAATGCTACCATTTTATTACTGCATTATTCAACCTGAATTTGTAGCACATGCATTTATGAAAAGTCTATAAAACTGTGTGATTGAAAGGACAAAAACACAGATGTTAAAGAAAAAAAGTCCCCATCAAGACCACCAGTCTCCCTTAGTTTGCAGTGATGATCCGTCACTTTTTCATTATTTTTATTTTTTTAGTTTCAGGTTTTCTTAGATTTATTTGGAAACATAAATGCATGCATAAATAAATAAAATGTAAATAAATATAATGAAATTTAAAATTGCAATTCAGCGAAAGAAATTCAAAATTGTGACAAATGCAGAAAAGGTCATAGTTTGAATTTCTGGTGGAAATGGTCATCCTTTTTTTGTTTTGTTTCTCTTCACTTAAAATATACTGTATAATGGAGACAAATACACATTACGGCCTCCAGCTCATGCTAACGCCTGTAGCCAGTGATGATATTCACTTTACCATCCTCACATTCACACTAGCTCTCATGTTGTAGTTAACAAATAACAATCTGCTCCAATCTCCTGATGAATATTAAAGAGTGTCTGCTGAATGCAGCTGAACTGTTATTAGATGCAGGATCTGTGGAAACATTCTGCGGATCGTTCTCAGATTCCAGCAGTATAAAGTCATGTGGTGGAAAAGATGCGGTCATCTCCTCCAAAAACATGTTCATTCCCACTTGGAGGTCCAACACAGAGACATCAAGGGCCCATCCAGCAGAGCTGTGGTAATGAGATCATTAGATCATAAAGCCTCCATCTCATCATTACAGTGATGTAGCTCCAACATCATAACTGATGCATTTTTGCAATTGTTATTTTTCCTTTTTTTTTATGCAGAGCTGTAAAACACTGTAGAAATAAAGGTGACTTGCCTTATCTAATATGCAAAAGTTCAACCACAAGGAAAACAGAATTTGCTTTAAAAATGGACAGTGGGAGACCACTTTATAGTAAATTCATGGAAAATGGCTTAAAACATTTGAAACACAGCCTATTTATATTTCATAGAAAAACCATATGTTAAAAAGTGTAATAACACAGTCATAATCTGAGGATGTTTTTTCCAGTGTATTCAGAGTTTCTTCTGCTCTTGTGAAGGTAAAGCAAGACTTTTAAAGACCCATTAAAGACAATTTAATCATAAACTCAAACTTTTAATCTATTTCTCAGACTCGTCTCTTCATTTTGCATCTCAAGTAAATGTATGTTGATAAAATGATGTTCAGATATTTATACTGGAAAACGAAACAAATAATCCTAAACTATCCTTTTTTTGCAATTCATTTGCAATTCATGCAACTTTTAATGTTATGGCTTTAAGATGTTCTGCTCCAATTTAAGAGTTTTTTAAGGGCTTAGTTTGTGCAAGGAGTGAAATGAGACTTTTTAAAACCTTTTTAAGACCAAGTAAAGATAATTTAAGAAAACTAAATGGAAGGGGAGACAAATAAATGCATCAAAATGAACTGAGTTTATGATGTTAACATGTATCTGCCATAAGGGAAAGAAAAACTACATTTTAAAGGGACAATAAGTAACTTTTTAGGTATTTTATTATCTAAAATCAATATTTTTATTCATAAATATGCCCTCAATGGTGTACAAATACCTATGCCAATGTTTAAACTAATCCTCGTAAATGAAGAATTTATTATCTTTATATACATGGGACGGGTAGGTCGACGGAGGCTTCCATGTAGTTCCGCCATCTTGCAAAACTATAATAGCAGAGAGGGACAAAAAGTACTAAGCCAACGTGTTTCCACAACGCGTTTTCGGTCAGAGCCAGAAACGCAAGTGCAGAGCAGTGAGAGGCGCTTGAAACTGCACCGGCTAGTTTAAAAGTCTGGATTGCATTCTTATTATGGACCATACATATGCCGCGCCACAGGAGAAGAAAACATCGTCGCCAAAACAGTCAAAAATAGAACGTAAAAGGAAACGTGACCGTAGATTACAGAAAACAAGAGTTAATGTCGGGGAAGCTTTTTCTAGGTGGAAAGAGCTAATGCTTGATAAAGATTTCAAAAGAGACGCTGAAGTGGCCAGTTTTCTTCTCGACAGGTAAGTCAGTGTTACAATCTATATTACAATATTTTTTTTTATATCTAACAATGCATATAATTCAGAAAATATAACGAATAAATTAGACATAACTACTAATTACAATATTTCATGTTTTCCACAGTCAGTAATTCATACTGTAACATTCGTTTGTTTATGGTCATGTTGCAGTTTGTTTGAAATAACACACCTGTTCACCTGAAGGAAAACTCGACGAAGTGCTATTAGAAGACATCCCGTCAAAGCTTTTTGGTACATATCGCCTACCGTAGATGCAACGCGCATTTGAAAAAGCGAGGCGCTGGAGAGCAAAATTAGTTTGAATGCAAAATACAATTTCACCACTAGATGGGAGTAATTCCTACTTAGTGTCCCTTTAAAAGAGAAAATACGTTTATTTCTCGGACTCCAGATATTTCTTTTTGTTTAAAGCATAAACTCCATTATGTTCATTTCTGCCTGAAAACAAAACGTCATTATCTTTATTTTGCATTTCAAGTAAATGTTTCTAGATTTAAGGATGTTTAGATATTCGAACTGGAAAATAAGTGAAATAATGAGGAAGAATTTTTTTTTTTTTTTTTGGTAATGCATGCAACATTTGATGCCTGATTTTAGACTTTCTGCTCGTATACGGGCTTCATTTGTGGAAGGGTGAAATTGACACTTTAAAGACACTTTTTAAGAAATTCATCAAAATGAAGTGAGCTTATGAATAAAACAAGAACAAACGTCTGTGAGTAAGGTCTGAAAAATGACAAAAACACTGAGGAAGATTCCATTTGTGCAGTGCATGCAACATTTAATGCAATGACTCTACAAAGACCATCTGCTCTGATTTGAGACCCTTTTAAGGCCTACGTTTGTGAAAAATGTGAATTAAGACTTTTTAAGACCTGCAGAAACCCTACTATGACTGTACACTGAAAGTGCACACAGAAACCAGAGCATGTTTGCAGTGACCTACCTGGAAGAGGATCTTGTTGCGGTCCAGGTCTTCGGTGTGCCATCGGCTGGCGCTGATGGGCGAGCAGGTGTTGGGCAGTAAGGGCACGAGCTGTCCGATCTCCCCCACCCTGAACTGCAGCACGGTGGAGGAACACGGCTCCGGCCGCACCCCGGGCGAGAGCTGCTTGATGGCCAGCTGCAGACTGAACCCTGCTTCTGTGAGCAGCGTGAACCAGCAGAAGCCCGTCTTCTGCTCCTCCACCCTCCTCTGCAGCACCGTCTCATATAAACGCACCGTGTCCTCGAAGTTATCATAGGAGCTGTGTAAAGTCACCCGCACCACCTCCCCTCCGTAGTGCACCGGCCGGACGCCCCACACCGGCATCCCCACACCCAGGCTGTAGAAGTCCCGGCTGGGCAGGAGATAAGGCCTCAGTAGGGCGCTGGACGGGACACTAGGGTGACCCCTGGGCTCTCCAGCACCGCAGCTCTCCGTATGGTGATACTGCCACGGCGGACGCTGCAGGAAGTCCAGCACTCGGAGAATACGCTCCTCTCCGTAGCACTCGTGTAGGAATATGGTGACGGCGTGTGAGGGGTGTCCGGCCGCGGGCCGCTGGGCGTGTACAGGACAGGCCCGCTCGGACACGTGGAAGAGGCGTAGGCCGGGACGGACCCGTTTGAGCAGGCGGTCCAGAGTGTGCTGGAGGAGCAGAGACGCACCGGGGTCGGTCAGCAGGTGCACCGTCAGCACAGGCTCCTGACCCGGGACGCATGAGAGGTCCGCTGGACAAACGACAGAGGAACCGACACACACAGAGCAGTGAGGACCAATCAAAGCACAAGCCTGGCTGTTGATGTGATGGTAAATGACGAAATGAAAGTGGACTTACTGCTGCTGCAGGACATTTTACTGCAGTCAGATCTAAAGAAAAGATGAGTTTAATGCTGTTCATATGATATCCATCCACCAGCAAATAACAAATCAGTTCTTTATAAATAATAAAGCGAGAGAGGTATTGGATTTCAAATGAGGTGAATCTTTTTTTTATATTCAAGAATATATGTGATGGACGTCTCTGACTAGAATGTTCTGAATAGTAATACAGATTGAGCTGTATGGTGTTTTTCTATTTTCTTTTTTTGCACAAGACACCATCCATTCAAAAAGTTATATTTATTTGTATTTTTCATGGACAAATAAAATCACACTCAATGCTAAGCTTAATTGTGAACAATTTATAAATGAAGTAAAAAATATGGCACTACTTTTGATAATATACATATATATATATATATATATATATATATATATATATATATATATATATATATAAGATGCACTGTTATATATATATATATATATATATATATATATATATATATATATATAAGGCATATTACATGTAAGTAAAATGCTTTAATGTTTCAGATAACTTCTGTGAAAAAAAATGTCAAAATGAAATAATGTTCCATCATCATTCATAATAACATTTCTGTAAACTATGTATGTATAAATGAAACAAAACTTATTCTGATCTGTCACAATAGATAAAAGGCAGCGATCATCATACTAAATTCCATTGTATTTAAAATGATTGAATAAACTTATTGCTGATAAATAGGTAAAACATTGGTTTGAATGATGTTGGCAAATATGGTAAATATTTCAATTTTTTTTTTTTTTGGTATAAAAACATCCACATATTTATCAGCAGAAGAAAGACATATTCTACAAACAAAAGTGCTATTGTAAGTAACCAAACATCCTGCAATTATGGTTGCATTTTCATGAATGTCCCTAAACAAAGTTTAATTCATGGCCGTTGAACACTTGGTAGGTCGCGTGCATACACATGGATAATAAATAGTTGCCTGATTTAGATTACCTTCATCCACATTCATCGGCGCGCATTTGAAGATCAAACGCTGTTTGTAATGTTACAGTGTGTCGTTTGTTGCTTACGTCATACAGCGCTCGGCTCTGTCCGTTACTGTGTCGCTCCTCGCTTAGAGACGCAAACAAAAGTGAGCTGTTGTTTAGTTTTCTCATCCTCAGTCCTGCTGCTCGTGAAGCGACGCGGTTCTCGGAGCATATCTGCTGCTAACTGCGTGCGAAAACCGCCTCAGACACGCGTAAAGATCTCTGCTTTGTCTCGCCTTGTGAAACCCGTTTGTGTTCGCAGGAGTCGAGTTCACGGTGACGTCACTTCAGCCTGTATAATTCATGATGACGATCAGAGGCACCCTGATAACTGAAAAGTGAAATATCAATGGGAAGAGCTTTCGGAGAACAGCTGGGGGAAGGGCTTTCTGCTCTCTTTGAGAAGAGGCCTGGACCCCAGCAGATGGCTGTCACCGGACCTGTGTGGGACACACACTTTAAACGAGCATCTTCTCAAGTGTGCACTCCTGAACAATGGAGATTTGGAATGTATGAAAACTGAGGAATGTATCCTTCGATTAACCAATAAATCATACATAAAATAATTTTGTATCAAAACAAAGCACAATCCTTTCTAACTAGTGTTTTTCTGTCATTTTTTAAAGGACCGATCTTCATGCTACACTACACAATGGCATCTAGAAATGTCACCCTTGTGCAACTTTAGGGACATTTTTGTCTTTCAGGCAAAAAAAAAAATTACAATTTATCTAAAATGTAATATTTCAAACTCATTTCCTTCCGTACATTTATTTTACTCTTGGTGCAAAAATATAGATACACAAGACTTTACAGACAAAATGTGGCATTGAAACTCTACAGATTATTTGAACTGTACTGAAACTCTTTTAATCTCTCTGCTATTTAATAATACAATCATTCATTCTTTGTTAATAGGCTTTCATTCTGTCAGCAAAGCTAAAACATTTTTACTATTTATCAAATAGTATTTTTTATTTTTTTATTAATGCTAAGTATTTAGTCTGTGGAAAAGTGTCCTGACAGAAATAACTGAACAGACAAACTTTTAATAGAAGGTATTTTGGGGATTTTGGTCAGGTTTGGAATAATCTATTCTTGTGCTTCATGAGCTAATGGTAGTTTTTCACATTCAGGAGTCTGAGATATTTTGTGTTACTTAATAAAAAAGAAAAAGAAAAAAAAAAAAGTAATTTGCTCATCCCCTCTCATAATTTTTGTCCCAAACAGATCATAAATATATATTTTTAATTTGTGGCAGAAGCAGGCTTCCATTGACCAGTGCTTGACACAAGAGAACAGATATCACTGGTTGAATACAGTCATTTTTTGTTTTTGTGCACAAAAAGTATTCTCAGAGCTTTGTAAAATTGCAGTTGAACCGCTGATGTCACATAGATTTTTTTACTGCTACCCTTGCTACATTTCTAGACGTTGATCGTGTAAGGACCCTTTCTGTTTATGGGAGAAGAAACCTAAATACATTTCAGCAGCTTCACAGAGGCTCACAGGGAGCCTAATAACCTGCCGTATCTAGATCAGTGTCCAAGGACAAAGCCCTGTTCAGCACTCACTAAAGCGAGAGGAGTCCTAACTACACCCTACGCACTAGTGACATCCATAGCTGCTTGCCTAGACACACCACAAACAAACGGCTGCTGGAGACAAAGAAGAGGATGATGTGTTTTACAGGTGACCCTTTATACTCACGCTTGCACTAGTAGGAACATCATAGACTGTCGCCCACCAACAAGTTCATTGTTGTATTTAGACATTGCTCATAGTGTCCTCTAGAGAGATCCTCCACCGGGAAATCAGAACAAGACTAAAGTCTGACCCAAAACGGCCAATCCTTTTATTGTGTTTTTTCTGTATTTTTCTACATTTAATGATGAAAACAAGGCCCTGTACAGTTCACTTCAGCATCGAGTACAATAACAATTATTTTACAATTTATACACATTGAAATATAATAATGCTGAAAAAACACAAACTGCGCCCCATCCATTTAAACTGCTTTCAGAGAGGACCCTTCAAAATAAAACGCTTTTAAGTCATCTTTTACGATTGGCCATGTTAGACATGAAAAAGAAAGAAAAAACGGGGCAAGGGGACAAAAGACATCCAAACCACCATTTATATGCTGTGTAAGTGTTACTCCATCAGTCTTTAGTAAAAGCATGCTTTGAACCAAACGCTACACTCCTACTCAGACACACATTTGACAAGCTTACAGGTAAAGCACTGATGGCGAATACCTGTACATCCAGATCACTTACACAGATATAAGAGAACAACTCGGAAGGGATTTCATGATATGAATGGGTCGTACTGATATCTAATGCTGGGAAACTGTGTGGCTTACTGTATTTATTCTGTTGTAGGATTGTGAAGACACTCAAAGATAACCTCTCTCACAGAGACCAAGTGTTGAATCTAATCCAGTGGAAAGCCTCATGGGAATCGAAAAGAACAATTTAAAGGTTTCTTCTCAGTTTATTCCCAGTACGAATGACGACAAAGGCAAAAAAATGCATAAAATAAAAATAACATCCCGTGTGAGGTGTGTAACAAAGTCCCAAAACAATGCTCGCTCGCTCGCTCACTCATGCCAGATTTAATAGCGCTCCGTGTTCATGCTACGTATGTGTACACTTTGCGATCTTCTGGTGTTCTTGCCAAGTATTCTCTCTCGATAAGTCCTTCAATACGCTTTTTAATGACCACAGGACTGGGGAGGAACCGTGCCTTCAGCTGCTGTGTCACCTACAGACAGAAACACACAGGATCAAACTGAAGCTCTAGAAACAACGGTTCAAACGATGACATCACACGGTCATTCTCAAATAACAGCTTTTGGATATCTGAAGTATTCCCACAAGAAGTCTCCACACCTCTGCTACTAGAACATTGTGCTGCATCTTCTTTCTGGACTTCATGATTCGGACGATAGCCGCCTCGATCTCGTGTTTCCTGTCATCGTCCACTTTCTGCCGCGTCTCCTTCCTCTCGGGGTCAGATTCTCCCTGCTTGGCTGCGACTGAAGAGACGTGACACACCGGTTACAGAAAAACACTTTCCAAACGATTAACTAGCAGAGCTGCTGAAAAGTAGCACGGGTGTAGCTCTAAACGATGCGTGTATAACGATACTCATTATCCTGAAATACTGTATTTGTGAGGAACACCACAATACAGTCATAATGTGACATTCATAAGGGATGAGCGACATGGATGTAACAATGATCTTGCAATTTCGGTCATTTAACAGTATAGATAAATAATGGAATGTGCCAATAACAATAATTAACAGATGGTTATGAACAATGCTGAATATGAATCCATTGGTTACAAAAACAGTCAATACATTGTCATTTAACACCAAGATTGAAAAAGCCGAAGCTAATTCAGGCTTGAACGCTAGAGGGCACAACACGAACATGAGCAGGACACTACAGGAGCATGTTCAACACTGCAGGAATCAGCACATGCATCGTACGGAGCACAATCACAATTATTAGATATTCTCCTATTGTAATCCAATGCAAAGAGAGTGAGTGGTAAATGTAAAAGCTGTTATCTGAAGCTGTAGAATGATTTTTGTAAGATCATGTGACACTGGAGTGATGGAGCTTTGCCTTCACAATAATAAATATAAATTTAATATACATCAAAATAACAACACTGTTATTTCAAATTGTATTTGTATGGGTTTTCATCCTTGCTGAATCTCTGAGTCTCAGGCTGGCCGTTACCTGTCTGAATCTTGACTCTGTGCAGTCTGGAGGTGAACTGGTCATTGACAGTGAAGACGTGGCCGCTCTCGATCTCTTTAGACTTGGGCTCTTTGGTGAGGACTCGCTGTGTGGGCTTCCCACAGGCCAGAGACTGCAGCGCCCGCACCAGCTCTCTCTCGGGGATATCCGTCTCCTGCTGGATCTCCTGCCAAAACAACAGGGACGTGTGGGAAAATACAGCAATGCCTTTTAATTCCACCTACAGGCTGATGAATGAGCTCTATGAGTGCAGGCCAGGACAACAAGTAACCAGTGCCTACATTCTTACAGGAGTTATTATAGCCATTCAACATTATAGAAAAAACATTATATAAAAGCCGTCACAGTAGGTGCACCTTTATATCCTATTTACTCCTAAAGACTGCATGTCATCACCTAAACAATACAGTTGAGCACCTTCTGAAAGGGTACGGCACGGTGTATAACTGCAAACTGCAACTGATCAACAACTTTAAACTTAAGCAGTCTCTAAATGAACGTTTACATAAACCTGTTCTAATGAAAGTCACGTTTAGCTGTGCCTTGTATATCAAGTGAGTCTGGGGATGTTTCTGAACAGTGCTCACAGTTATTATTCCTCACAGTTTCATTATAAATTTAGGAGTAATAAAAAAAAAAAAGATAGTTTAAAATAAAATTTTAGGACTTTCTAAGGCTTTTCAAGCACTACTTTTGGATTCTTAAAGGCTATAAATCGCATCACATTTCTAAAAAAAATAGTACTTAAAATATACTAATAAAGGTGGTCCAAAACATGTGCAGCACTATTGTTGAATACATTAACAGAGAGCTTCAGCACTGGAACCAGTTAACTAGGTCATTATTATAATATAATCTCACGACTCGTTCGCACTAACACTTTTGAAATAGCCCAAGCTTTGCAAAATGTGTCCTGAGTGCAGTACCTCGAATGTGGATTTCTCTCGGTTGTTGAAAAGCATGAGGATTGTCATCTGGAATGTGGAAACCTGCAGGATGTGCTTCCTGGCGTTAGATCCTGTGACCTGAGCCCCTCCGACCATATCTGAGCCATCCTCCTGAAGAACACACAAAACTATAATCATCACAGCTTCCATTAAGAGACTGCTTCCATTAGTGACTGCTGCTTACTTTTTTGACGGGGCCATAGAAGGTGGCGTTGAGGTCTGCTGACCCCATGTGATGCTGTAATGTGAGCTGCCTGCCGCTGTGCTTCGCCAAATAAAACCTGCAATCAAAGAGTTAAATTAAACTTCCTTTCTTCTAAAGGCAAAGTTCTTGCCAAATGAGTTAAAAACTGAAACAAAGCTATGGTGAAATACAACAATCAACACCTTCTAAAGACCTCGAAGGCATGTCTCGGTGAAGGGGGGATGCTACATTTGGGAGTCGCTGACTGGGTCGGCCAGTATCCCGTCGTTAGCACCCTCACTGTGAGGTCGACACCACCTAAAGACACCTGAGAAGAAAACACCGTTCAATCTCCATCCGCTCGGTCTCACTGTGCAACCGAGGCGTTTATCCATCTGCAGCTCACCCCTGTCGACGTGAGGTGCTGCCGAAACTCATCCATGGTGGTGTTAGAGATGCTCATGTCCCTGAACATGCCTTCCAGTTTAGACGTGAACTGACAGCCACACTCCGTCTGAGGGAAGAGAAACGTCAGGTGAGACACACACACACACACACTGTTAGGACAGCAGCACATCTTACCTTCAGCTTGGAGATCATGTTCTTCTCCGAGTCGTCAGACACGCTCTTGTTGGTGAGGAGTCTTCTGGCCAGGTGCTGCTTGTAGTAGCGCTCAAACACGTCCTTCTCCTGCATGAACCTGAACAACACCATGGCTTTATCCAAGATGGACTCCACCTCCTGCTCCGTCAGCTAAAGTACAGACAACAGAAAAACACTGTGGATTAACCACTGACTTCACATACCTAAAACTGCTATGCACTCATGGACAGAGGTTTTAGAAATGAAGGTTTAGTGTTTAAACTACTGATCTACACTAAACGATCGGATTCAGGATTTAAGACGTGACTAGAGAAACTCACTCCTTTCACTCCTTTCTTCAGCTTGTCGTCGATGAAGAGCGAGAGGTACTCGGGCGAGCGAGAGTTGAGGTTCAAGAAGTACTCGAAGTCTCCTGCGATAGTCTGCTTGAATAAACGGTCGTTGTTAAAGGACTCTTGCAGGAAGCGATCGAAGCGTGACTTCAAATCCAGAAGACCCTAAGAAAGGAAGAGAGGAAGGATATAGAGGTCTTGCGCACATCTCGCGTGTTCTGGGATCGTGTTAGAGATCATCTCTGGTACCTGGATGTAGTCGACGGGGTTCTTGCCTTCTCCTTCCTCAGACACCAGAGCTTTGCCCTGCTCCCTCAGATAGGAGCTCATACACTCACACATGGTCTTCAGGCCATTCGGCACTCTGCTGAACAACTTGTACATACAGGCCAGGTCTGCGCGCACACACACACACACACACACACACACACACACACACACACACACACACACACACGGATATTAATTATCTCTATAATCTCATAACAGCTTCCTAACCACTGATGATCAGTTCATGTTAATCTTCTATTTAACGCTCACTGTGTGTTTCATTCAAGATCATTAAATGTTCCAATTTAGTTTTTCTTTGCTTGTGATAAATCTCAATTCTTTCGACCATTAAGCTGCACAGACACTTCTTTCAAAACTGTGTTACATAGAAGAAACCATGCAAAAACGTCATATTCCCATGATGGTCACGGGGTGAAAGCTTCTGGCTTTGATTTAACAAAACATTTATTGTTAATAATAGTCTACTGGTGTTGAACTTTTAGTCACTCTGAATTTGAATTGCCTTGAGCTTTTGAGTTGACCTGTAAAACGCCAAAAGTTTAAATTTTTTTTTGAGAAATATTTAGCCTTTTTTTTTTCTTATTTTGTATTACTTCTGAACATCAGTGTCAATTCTAGGAAATTGAGATTAATGCATCGTCTGAAAGCTGAATAAATGATCTCTCCATTGATGTGTGGTTTGTTCGGAGGACAATATTTGTCTGAGATACAACTATTAGAAAATCTGGAATCTGAGGGAGCAAACAAATCTAAATATTGAGAAAATCATCTTTAAAGTTGTTCAGATGAAGTTCTTAGCAATGCATATTACTAATCAAAAATTAAGTTTTGATATATCTACGGTAGGGAATGTACAAAATATCTTCACGGAACACAATCTTAATATCCTAATAATTTTTTGTCATAAAGGACAAATAATGATTTTGACTCACACAATGTGTTGTTGTCTATTGCTACAAATACACCCCAGAGACTTCAGACTGCTTTTGTGCTGCAGGGTCAAAATTGGTCATTTTTTAGACAAGTTTGGACAATATTTGTCTTCATATTTCATGCATATTTTCTGCAAAGAGTGAATTTGTTTAACATTAACACTGTTGAACATCATGTGTGCTGCGCTTGGAACAGAACTTTCTTTATCCAGATTATTAATAAAGTTAATGTTACCTGAATCATGTTGCAAGTTAAGTTTGCAATTTGACTAGTTATATTTTTTTCATTAGAATCAAATTCATTATCTTGAATCAGTCAGACTCAGAAATTGTGTAAAATGGTGATAAAACGGACAGCTAACACTATAAGAGTCTTTAGCAGTGATAATAAATGACTGAGATGAGGACAGCGCACCTTCTGTCTTTCCATTCTTGAGCATGTGCACCAGGCCCGAGTTCTCCATCTCTACGATGGTCTTCATGTGTTTGGAGATCAGCTCTCTCTCCACCACCTTCACGATCGGCTCCTCTGTCGTTTTATCCAGACAGTGGATCACTCGCTCGATCTCCTCGTTTATACGTGCCTCCACTTTCTTTATGTACACGCTCGCACTGTTCTCAGCTAAAAACTTCTGACTCTCCATCTGAAAAACATTGATAGAGTTAAAACAAATGAACAGGGTTAAAGCATATTGAGAAGCAAACAGAAAACATCACATTAATGAAGAAATCATGACATATTCAGTCATTATTTACTCCCATTAATGTCATTCTAAACCCAATTGTTTCCAAAATACATTTGAGGCATCAAGTCTGGTCACTTCAACATTCAGTTTAGTTCAACAGTAGTTGATAAGCAGACAGCATGTTTATTCTTTGGGTCAGGTTTCACTTTAAAATGCTAATATACACACTCACTGTGATACCAACTACAGCCCATCTGATAGAGAAATAATAATGCAATAAAATGCAACAAACCTGAAAGAATTCAGCAGACATTTCTAAGAATGGGGCTTCGAAATCCTCTTCATAGACGGACCGTCCTTCCAAGCCCAAAATCATCAGCATCTGACAAGCATTACGAATGGCCCCCCTGAATGAAGACAAGCACTGATTACATATTTCATCTCCCTCATCTCTTTAAATCTGGCATTATTGTGTGCACATTAGCAAAAGTATAGTTTAATTGATTCAAAATAGTGCCTTAATAGTGATTAATCGTGATTAATAACGTACAAAATAAAAGTTTTTGTTTACATAATATATGTGTGTGTACTGTGTAATTACGTATATATAAATACAAAACACATACAGTATCTATTTTGAAAATATTTACATGCCTTTATTTATATTCATATAATTTATATTAGAAATAAATGTATTTTATATAAAAACAAAAAAATTCTGAAATATATACATGTATGTGTTTGTATATATACATATATATATATATATATATATATATATATATATAAAATAAATATACAAAGTACACACACATACATTATGCAAACAAAAACTTATCTTGGATGTGATTAATCGTTTGACAGCACTAATTCAAAATAAAGTGTTTGTGTGGTAACAAAAGGCCATATTATGATGACTCTCACACAGTTTTCTGCATGATCTTAATGTTTGATGCTTGATACTCAGACTAAACACAGACGCCCACCTGTCCACCACCTCTCCTTTCCTCTCACGGGCGATCATGTCCAGTAAGGTCTGCTTCAGATGGTCCCGAATGCAGCCGTAACGCACCACCTGATCTCTGAAGATGATGAGACCCAGATTATAGACGTTCTCCACGTTGTTCTGCTGAACATACACCCGGTCCTGAACAAAGACAGAAGAGGAGAGAGGCAGAGAAGAATGAAGCGAATGCAGAGGATAAAGCTCTTCCAAGCAACATCAATTTGGTTGGAAACCTAATACACAACTATCTAGATTTCTTCCTTTAGCACAGCTTCTGGAGCCATATCTGGGTTCCAGCAGTGTTCACACATTTAAAGGAAACAGTCTGTTCAAATTTAAGGATGCTCCTTAGTAACCTCCATCACCCAAATATCGCAGTACAGCTGTATAACTGTAGGAAAGATTAAAGTTGTTTAAAAAACAGTGGTCAATTATGTATTTAGTAAAGGTTGACCGATGTATCGGTTTTGCCGATTAATCGGCACCGATAATTGATTGCTTGAACAATCTGCAAAAATCCATGCCGATAGTTTCCTGGGTTGTGTCCGTTTCTGGAGCGGCGTTTGTCTTTCTGTGGCTCTAATAAAGTCTGTATGCTTAATTCAGATCGCTCTTTCTGTTTGCTCCGTTTTGTTTTAAACACTGAACTTCAAACTTATCTTTGCCTCATTGTTCATTCTTGAAGTAAACTCATGTCCATTTGGTGAATAAATAAACAGTTTTAGACTGCTGCTGGAGTTGAACGCGATGTGTCCGGTGTGTGTGTGATACCGGTGAGTTCTCCTAGACTCAGCACTAGGGATGGGTACAGAGAACCGGTATTTTTTGGATGGTTAGTAACTGGGTCGATACCAGAGTACCGATAAGCTTCAGGACAAATGATACTGTTATCGATACTTGTGTTGTTTTATCTCTGTGTACTTCAATGTTAACGAAGAATTATAAGATGTTGTCATTTCCCTACACTGAAATATGTGGCCAAAGTTTGCTCGACGTGCGTGTTATCCAGCACATGTGCTGTGTGTGTGTGTGTGTGCAGTCAGTCATCACGACAAGAGTGAAACATTCAAAAGTGTGGGCTCTCGTTACAAATCTAAGTGACACCGGTGTCAGATGCAATATATGCAGTAGTGTAATAGTGAATGAAAGAGGCAACACAATTAATATAATGAAACATTTACTAACAAAAACACAGCATATACCTCAAGCAATGTGCTGTATTATGATTCGTGACTCTAGCTCCGTCTACAACTTGTAAGACACATTCACATCAAATGTCAATTCAGCAGTAGTTAAACTCATGAGACACTGCACTTATTCGATATTTTAACTTTTCTGTTCCTGCGTTCCTCTGAATTATTACTGTTCCGAAACCAGTTCGGGTGGAAAACATACCGGTTAATAACGCTATTTAAAAAAAAAAACAATATTATGCGTCTATAATTTGCCTAATAATAATGTAAAGCGCTTCGTTTTATATGCAGGCATTACAGTTCTTACCGTGCGCTCGCTCGTTGGCTTTGTTGGAAGGAGGACACCGACAGGGAGCTCGGCAGATCATAACACTTGATTTATTAAACATGAAGAGGTGAACATTAGGAATTAGCCACATCTGATCACACAGTGTGCGTCATCTCTCTCTCTCTCTACCTCTCATAATTCTCATAACTCTAATCGCGGGTCTCTGTTCTCGCGATATTACCTTTATATCTTATTTAAAGTTATAGAACATTAATTTTAACCTTAATTTTCACTCCCAACAATAAAAATAATGTAATAATAATAAAGTACAGCGTTTTATTTCCTCAAAAATAAAAAGAAAAAATAGAGATCTAATGTCAGTCAATAGCACGATGAGGTTAGTCATCTTTTCTAGATTTTGGCCAAATGTAGGCTACTAAAAAAAAAAAAAAATCGATCAACACTTTAAAGACATCAAAGTTTTTTAAAGATATTTAAAAATATTTTCTGCATTGTAATAAAATAAATTTAAAAAACAAAATAAAAAACAAGGATGAAAGATTGCGATTTGCTTTACCAAATAATGAAGGCTAAAACGCCTGTAGTCTAAAGCAAAATGTTTACAAACATTATAAAAACAACTATTAGTTTCTCTCGAAAACAAAACAAGTTTATGCAATAAAAACATATCTACATAAAACATCCTCCTTCAAATTGGCTTTCCATGAAATCCATGAAGTGAGCCAACATTTAGATGAGATAACTGCAATGAGAGTCTGCTAAATTTAGATGAATTTCAGGCCTTGGAAAAAATGAGAGATTTCTCAAAATGACTGTTACGCTGCAAAGAAGAAAGTCAGTTTTGAAATAACATGAGAGTGAGAGTATTGTGACATAAGTAGTATTTTTAGGTGAACTACTCCTTAAACGCCCCCAAAATCATTTCCCATTTCCCAAAAGCATTGTTTGTGAGCTATGGTGGTTTGTTCCACTGAACAAATGATTGAACAAGCATCAATAGTTGCTTTTGGGAAACAAGCCTCAGAATGACACAGCAATGCTGTGCTAGCTCTGTAATAAGCAAACACACACGAAGAAGCATCTTCAAGACAAAATCAATCAACATGCAATGAAAGCTCGTCAGGGACCCACCATGTACATCAAGATGTCTCTGATCATCACCATAGCTGTCTGATGGTCATTCCAGGCTTGATTCAGTGTTTGCAGGAAGTTGTTATTCAGGGAGTTTAACACATCTTCTCGCACCTTTAAACAGACAAAAACTGGACATGAGTACAGCATAAACATGTCTTCCTGCTGATTCATATCAGCGAGTAGAAACAACTCTGTGTAATCAGTCAATGAAGCACTCGTCTCACATGAGGTGAACATCACACCTTGAACCCTCTTAAAAGAGCGGATCTCACATCATCAAACCAACACTTCCTGTTACACACCAAGACAAACGAACAGCTGTTAATGAGATTGTGCAGACACATGCTTTCACTATTTTAATCTTTTTTGTCCAGGGACAGTGAATAGCAGAAGACAAATATTGAACCGGCCTATTGTGATTAATTTATAAATCATTTTAAGAAGTGAGTGTCAGAAACAGCTGATACTGACAGTTCAATGGTAATGTTGTGCTGTATGGTTTAAGTTTTCTTAAGCTGTCAAATGCTTGAGATGCAGTATGATACCCGTCTCAGAAAACATGAAACATGTACACAACTGGACTCAATACGAATTCATCTGAAACTATTTCAGGCAAAAAAAACTCTCACAACTGACACTGTAAACTAATTCAGTCCACTACTAGAAAACAGAAAGGCTGAAACTAATAACACAACTCAAACTATTATATTATAACTGATATTTCGCTTCAGATATAATAACCCTCAAATAAATAAAAAATTCAATTGAACATAAGACACTTCATAACTCTGTGTGTCAGATCTGCTCAATTATACTATTAACAGTAAATAAGCTCTTCTCTAGAGTTTCCCTTTTATAACTAACTAACTGACTAACTGTGAACACTGCACAACTTTCTTGAGGTAAATGTAATGTTAATTGACTTACTGTTCACAAGCTGTTTTAATTGTTGAAACTCTGGTTGAGTGATTACTTGAGGCTTGCAGTATCTCAGTAGTGTTCTGTACTCTCAACATTCATTCACATGTATTTAGTGCTTTAACTTTTATTAAAGTGAAAGAGCTGATGCCAGTTGAACTGAAGCAGCTAAAGCCATCCGTCACTCCACATTTAAGAGCTTCAAAACGGCATTTACGGTTTGATTTTCATAAAAAAAACGGTTGAATTTGAAAGCTGAGACGTTGTTTCTTATCAGAATGCTAGATAAAAGGGAAAAACCTGCATTAACAGCACCTTTTTACATTAATGTGTTATTATTGCATTATTATTACCTAAATTCTACAGGTAGTCTGCATGCTGTCTGACACGTTTCCACTGCCTTTTAATTGACAAGACATAATAATCTCTGATCATCAGTTGATTTAAACGAGTTTAGTGCTGATAATTACTTTTATCGGCCAATACATCGGTGCATCAGAAACAAAAGAAGCTGTGAACTTGCGGTCAAAGAGTGAAATTGCATTTTAATTCAGACCAACTTTCTTTTTTCACATTGGTCTAATCAGACAAACTGAACGAGAAAATCTGAGTACTTGTAGTCAGGCTCGCAGGATATGATCCTCTGTGCATGCATGAACTTCAAACAATAGCATCTACCAAACACATAAGAGTACATGCATCGTTTCTCGTGCCAGATCTGGTACTCGGCCAGAAGATCTGCTCCAGGTTAGACACAATCACCCTCGCCGTGGAGAAGAAGCACAGAGACGTCTGGCTCTTACTTTATTAATGAGATGTTCGGTGACCACCTCCCTGAGGCCCGTGTAGAGCTTCTCCCCGTGCTTGTGCAGGACCATGGTGTAGGCGTTCCTGTAGAGCTCCTCGAAGCTCAGCCCACTGTTGTTCTTCCTCTGAATCTCCTGGATGGCATTTTTCAGGAGATCCCAGATGTTGTTGACATACTTCTCATCCATGGTCATCTGAGACGAATCAGAGAGAAGAAGGGAAGCCATCAGGAGAGAAAAGGTGATACATGAAGCTACCTAATGTTTGAGGGTTACCAAATCCAAAGGTTGTGCAATCTTTCACCCTTCCTTTGAAAGACATCGTTCAACCAAAAATTTAAACCCGTCATGATTTACTCACCTTCATGTTGTTCTAAATCATTAAGAATTTAATTCTTCTGTTGAACACAACAGAAGGTATTTGGTAACCAAAATGTTGCTAGTAGCCATTGAGTTTTTTTTTTCTTTCTATAAAAGTCACGAAGGTGAGTAAATTAAGATAAAACTTTACTTTTTGAGTGAACTATCCCTTTAAGGTTGTTCAATCCAAGAATGGCATCTATAATCATAACTGTAACATTATAATGATCATCCCACTTCTAGAAGAGTCCACACAACACAAGGGTAATGACACAGAAAAATGTCAGAATCACTTTAATTTTTACTACTAATGACAGTCAATTAGAATCTATTCTGCTTTAAAGAGCTCATGTGGATGCCAATGTAGTTCTTACTGTTGGTATGAATGTGTGAACGTGATGGCATTTCATAAGATATTATCAGTATCAGACAGTATCAGAACAATGGCATTTATTGTGAAGAAAGAAAGCAGAGTCAAAAAGAAACATTCCACAAAAATGTAAAATAAAAAAAAGTTCAACAGGTCAAAATGCAGATTGGGTTACTGTGTGATTTTGAGCTTATAAGTTGCCCATAGTTAATAAAACTAACAGCAGCTGATGATCCAAGCAAGAAAATGTACAGCATCATTCTGTATTTGTTTGACCATACAGCACTCTGTTTGTTGTTTTATGACACGCATACATGGTTGTTTACCATATCCACAGTCTACTGAGGCAAAGCAAGCTAAACACACAAGTCTTCTTGGCTGAGATGATATAATAAAAGGGAGTCGTCTCAGTTTTGATTATCTTAATAAAGCTCTTCTTCCCATGTGTTCTGGGTAGTCTTGACATAAAGCTGTCAAGTAAAATCATTTGATTCTGGATAAGGGTTGTCTGATGGCAGGAATGATTCATCATTTTCTCAATTTACAAATACCCCATCATCTGACGTCACGGCCATTAACAGTCATGAGTTTACAGCTTAAAGCGGATCTCAATGCATCTGGGGTTTACAGTATATTGACTGTTTAGATCGAGAATACTGTACAGATCCACATAGGACACTATAGCAGCGTAACGTCAATGCGTATGACGTCACACCCGCATCAAACTGTACATGTATGACGCCAAACCTCGTCACAGACAAACCGACCTCCCACAAACAACATTACTAGAACTAATGTTTTGATTAGTGACACACTTACTGTTGATTGAATGAGTTCACCGAGAAAACGTATGCAATAAAACCAGTGTATTTGTGTCACTGCGTAATTAGTTGTGATCATCTGCTGCTGATAAACAGGTTAGCCAGCTAACGTTAGCAGGCTCGCTAACTTGTGTCAGTAGTTATTAGCTTGACATAAAAACAACGCAAGAGCTTGTAACCCAAGACCAGAGTGACGCCTCCCTCATGAAGGTTATTGGACTATTTGTTGGATTTGGGTGAACACAGAGGTCGGTGTGAAGGGATTTGTTCACACAGGCCTGCTCGCTCGGATCCCCGCAGCTCGAGTGGTTGCTCTCGCCGGCTCTGAGCGCTCATACTCACGGGAAAGGCTCGTATCCTCATCTTGGTGTCTTTTTTAGTCCCCCCTTTGCTGAGATTTGACATGTCTGGCTTATTCCCCGCCGTTGTTTCCTTTCACATGAAGGTCTTCTCTAACAAAAGACGGGGAGCAGGTATAAAGATCCCCGCTTGACCTTCTTTATGAGTCTGGCTCCTCGGACTTGTTGACAGGCGCCTCTTCGCTCCGAGAGATGGCGGACGCGCAAATCTCGCAGACTCTCGTCTCACCGTTGAGGAAACTCTCGCGAGATCTCTCACCATGTACTGCAGACCATTAAATAAATTTAGCCTTGAAAACGAGTTAGAAACGTGTAATTTGGTTAATAACTGTATTGCTGATAACGTTAGTGTTATTAGCTAAAAACTGTTGTTTTACAAAAAAAAACTCGATGGCTCAGAAAACCTTTTTTTTATTTAAAATGTATTTATTTATTTAAAAAATAACACTTTTAACGTTGTAAATGCATTTACTGTCATTTTTGATGAATAGGCTACATATTTTATTAGTATAATTAAAGTTCATAATTTCAAAGCCCCATTTTTTTTTTTATTATTATTATTATTATTATTATTATTATTTTTGACAAAACATATAAAGATACAGAAGAGTACAGAAACCTGGATAATCCATCTTGGATACACACACACACACACACATACACACACACACAAATGTAATGTTTAATTTTTCAATTTAATTATTCCATTATTAATTATTCTTATGTTACTTATTCTATGTCCTTTTAGAAACTAATTTGTATCATCCACTGATAAGTGAACTTAAAAAACATTATTATTATTATTCATGATTGCATAGAATCCACTATTGACTAATACTGATCAAGAAATCACCACTTTGCCAGATTTTTTTTGTGCATTGTAGCTATACAGTGGTTCTGTTTTTGCACTCAGATTCTTGCTCAACTTTTATTCAAATTTATGGACAAATACTCTTATACATACTTTTTGATTTGTAGGGTCTTTACACCAATCTGTATATATTTAAATAAAATGTCTTATTCAGGAATGCATTTACCATATTCTCATATATATGTCTCTCTCCAGTGCTGCTGTTTTTGTAATAAACCTCCATCCTCCACTGTGTTCCAGGGTGGACCGCACACACAGCTTGTCAGCACTGCTCACCTTTCAGCAATTACACAAAACATATATGACTATTAATGCAAATGAATCAAATGAATTTATTTAATAATTAAAAGAGCTCAAATTAAAATGCAAGTTTATATTTTTTTTTGTCTCTTTGTATGCGTGCATTTATATTTATTTAAATATGTTACTAAGTTGAATATTAGGCAATTGATAATTGTCAGAATCATTTCTTAACGTGTTATGCCTGTCACCTGATTTGACTGCTGATTGGTGCAGTTTGCGATCTCTTACCCAGATTAAAACCTGCAAGGCACATTTTTTAATGAGCAAAAGCTGATCTGAAATGTAAAAATCTACTGCGCGCTCTCATTCACGCGGCTCGCGCTGCACAGGACGTCACGGTCGTGCACGCGCCGGACTCTCTTGATGGAATTCTCGTTTATTTGTGGATAGAGCGTTGTATTGTGTTTCTTTCTTAAGTTGAGCACGATGGGTATGGAGGTGAATGGTTAATCAATGGACTGTAAAAAGAGAAACTAATTGACCTTTCAAGTGCCCAAGGAAAACAACCCTGACAGAGAAATGGTGAGGAAATGGCATTTTTATTTATCTACATGTTCTGTATGCTCTTTATTTAACTTTATTGCATTTTTATTGGTGTGTAGCTATACAGCTGGGTGCATAAATAGCTTAACTACACTTCCTAACAATATACAATGCATGGGCTAATTCAATATGGAGAAAACACCTGAAATAAAATGTGCAGCACCTGGAGGATTTTCGGTTTTCTGTTTATTTTTTGTCAATTCAGTTATTATTTATGCGAAAAAGCATAGTCAGGATTGTAAAGAACAAGCAAAATGCACTTTTCATGATCCAAGTGTTTTTTGTTTTGTTTTGTTAGCTTTTTTGTGCAATATCTATGCAAACATATGCACTCAACTGTATAAAACATACTAATGATTAAAAAAAATGAAAAATATTAATTGTTGTATACCATTGCCTGAATATGACCTGAATATGAGTTATGAAAGACACATTTTTTTGAATTGAATGTTTGAAACCAACATACAAATCCACTTCAAAAAACTAAACCTTTGGACTTCAAAACTGAAACATAGCCCTTCTGAACTAGCATGGGTCTTATAAAATATAATTGCAAATGTTAATTGAATTTTCAGTATTGGCCACTGACCATCAAATGTCTAAATGCGTTTCCCTCTAATGTCCAGTATGGATTCATCAACACATGTCTGAAGTCTCTAGTGATCGACAGATTTGGAGAAGAGATGTGGGACAAACTCAGGTGAGTGTCCATAACACTGAATTATTTGATAATTTTTCACAGATTTTTCAAGAGATTGTTTAATGTCTGTGAAATGCCTTATAAAATCAGATTTGATGGGATTTTCACAGGGACTCAGCAAGGGTTCAAGACACTTTCATGACTTATGAAGTGTACGCAGATAACATCACCATGCAGTTAGTGAGCGAGGCCTGCAGGATGCTCGGTAAAGCATTTCACTTCTTAAGACTTGGGTTGATTTGTAGAGCAGCCAGTATTTATTAAAAGTGCATTGGTTGTTAATTGATGTACAATTTTCTTTGTTTATCCAAAGACCTTGAGCAAAGTGTGGTGCTGGGGCAGTTTGGAGAATATTTTTTTGAGTTCTGCAAAAGGGCTGGATATGATCATATGCTGCGCACTCTTGGAGGAAATCTGTTTGAGTTTATGGAGAATCTGGACGCGCTGCACGGCTTTCTCTCGCTTTCCTACAAGGTCGAGTGAGCAGGACATTAGTATTCTCATAAACACCTTGAGGAGAATTTCGATCAAAGACACTGCTTCATAATTTATTTGTCAATCCAGAATGAATAGCCACTTTTGATGTCCCAAATAAGACCTTTTTTTCCCTTAATAATTCTTTTCCTGAATTTGTGATTCATTCAATCATTCATTCATTCAGAGTCATGCATTCAGAATTTCTTATAAATATTTATTCTTGTGTTTATTATCTTGTGAGAAGAGCTACAAACAATCTAGAGTGATCCATTGTATGTGCAAAATGTCTATAGTAAATCTCTGTTGCCTTTATTTTATTTTAGGAAATGAATGCACCATCATTCCGTGTAGAAAAAAACAATGATGGGTCTTTGCTGTTACACTACTACTCAGACCGACGCGGTCTTTGTCATATCGTCCCTGGTAAACAATTACTGATATCTGTCTATCTACAAACCAGATTCCAAAAAAGTTGGGACACTGTACAAATTGTGAATAAAAACAGAATGCAATGATGTGGAAGTTTCAAATTTCATTTTTCTATTCAGAATTTAGCATAGATGACATATCAAATGTTTAAACTGGGAAAATCTATAATTTTAAGCGAAGAATAAGTTGATTTTAAATTTCATGTCATCAACACATCTCAGAAAAGTTGGGACATGGGCATGTTTAGCACTGTGTGGCATCCCCTCTTCTTTTTATAACAGTCTGCAAATGTCTGGGGACTGAGGAGACAAGTTGCTCAAGTTTAGGAATAGGAATGTTGTCCCATTCTTGTCTAATACAGGCTTCTAGTTGCTTAATTGTCTTAGGTCTTCTTTGTCACATCTTCCTCTTTATGATGCAACAAATGTTTTCTATGGGTGAAAGATCTGGACTGCAGGCTGGCCATTTCAGTACCCGGATCCTTCTTCTACACAGCCATGATGTTGTAATTGATGCAGTATGTGGTCTGGCATTGTCTTGTTGGAAAATGCAAGGTCTTCCCTTAAAGAGACGACGTCTGGATTGGAGCATATGTTGTTCTAGAACTTCGATATACCTTTAAGCATTGATGGTGCCTTTCCAGATGTGTAAGCTGCCCATGCCAGACGCACTCATGCAACCCCATACCATCAGAGATACAGGCTTCTGAACTGAGCGCTGATTTAGATTAGATTAGATTCAACTTTATTGTCACTGCACATGTAGGTACAAGGCAACGAAACGCAGTTAGCATCTAACCAGAAGTGCAATAAGCAGTAAGTACAGAATAAAGCTCTATAATATGTACAATAACTATACAGGTAAGTATTATGGACATAATTTACAGATATTAAATACTATAAGCACGATATACAGATAGGTTTACTATGAACATACTATACAGATGGGCTATGTAAAAGTGTATGTACACTATAGGCAGAACTATGAACATAATGTACAGTATTGCAATGGACAGTACAGTGCATAGAAAATATTTCAGTGTGCAAATGGATTATACAGTGTTCCTGGATGAACAGGCAGTAGTGTAAGTAATAACAAGTTACTGTTTTTTGCTTGTTGTGAATAAATAAATCAGAGTGTTGAAGAGGGGGAGGAGTCTATGTGTGGTGTGGGGGGTGTTGAGGGGTGTCAGAGGGCAGAATCAAAAGCTGTTCCTGAATCTTGTGGTCCTTGTCCCGAGGCTCCTGAAACGCCTCCCAGAGGGGAGGAGGTTAAACAGTCCATGGTCAGGGTGAGAGGAGTCCTTGAGAATGCTGCGAGCTCGACGTAGACAGCGTTTCCTCTGGATGTCCTCAAGAGCAGGAAGTGGTGTCCCTGTGATTCGTTGGGCAGTTTTCACCACCCTCTGCAGTGCCTTGCGGTCAGCCACTGAGCAGTTCCCATACCAGACTGTGATGCAACTGGTCAGGATGCTCTCGATCGCACACCGGTAGAAGTTCACCAGGATGGATGAAGACAGCTGGTTCTTCTTCAGTGTCCTGAGGAAGAAAAGGTGCTGGTGAGCCTTCTTGACCAGGCTGGAGGTGTTTGTGGCCCAGGACAGTTCCTCCGAGATGGTGGTTCCCAGGAACTTGAAGCTGGAGACACGTTCAACAACCATCCCGTTAATGTGGATGGGGTCATGAGTGTTTCCTTTCTTCTTCCTGAAGTCCACAATGAGCTCCTTGGTCTTATTTGTGTTAAGGAGCAGGTTATTGTCAGCGCACCATGTGGCCAGGTGCTGTATCTCTTCCCTGTAGGCAGTCTCATCGTTGTCACTGATGAGGCCAATCACCGTGGTGTCATCTGCAAACTTAATGATGGAGTTGGATCCATGCACAGGCTTGCAGTCGTGGGTGTAAAGGGAGTAGAGGAATGGGCTCAGCACACAGCCCTGTGGTACGCCAGTGTTAAGTGTGATGGTGGTGGAGTGGGCGTGGCCTGACCTAACATGCTGAGGCCTGTTGGTCAGAAAGTCCATAATCCAGTTGCAGAGGGAGTTGTTAATGTCCAGGTCTCCAAATTTTGTGGTCAGCTTGGAGGGAATGACGGTGTTAAATGCTGAACTGAACATACGTGTTGTTATGGTCCAGGTGTGTGAGTGCAGAGTGCAGCACTGTGCATACTGCATCCTCTGTGCTCCCATTTCTGCGGTAGGCAAATTGGTGTGGGTCCAGTGTGGGTGGGAGGCAGTCTTTGAGGTGTGCTAGGACCAGTCGCTCGAAGCACATCATAATGATGGGTGTGAGTGCTATGGGGCGATAGTCATTGAGGCACGTTGGGGAGGAGTGTTTCGGTACTGGCACAATGGATGTGGACTTAAAACATGTTGGCACAGTTGCTTGGGTGAGGGACAGGTTGAAAATGTCTGTGAAGACCCCCGCAAGCTGCTCTGCACATGCCCTAAGCACACACCCAGGAATGCCATCAGGGCCAGCAGCCTTGTGTGCGTTGATCCGGCTCAGTCAGTACAGTGTGGACATCTGTGGAGGTGAGTTTGGTGGTTTGCTGAGGCTGAGATTTTGGTGGCCGTCTCCTTGCTGTCGCTGTTGAAGCGAGCATAAAAGTAATTTAGCTCGTTAAGGAAGGAGATGTCCGTGACCATTGGTGTGGAGTTGCTTGACTTGTAGTCACTGATGATCTGGATGCCTTGCCACATGCGTCGGGGGTCAGAGTTGGAAAAGTGTTCCTCTACCTTTAGCTTATAGCAGTACTTGGCCTTTTTGATGCCCATTTTCAGGTTAGCCCTGGATTTACTGTAGGCCTGAGCGTCGTCTGAACTGAAGGCAGAGTTGCGGGCTTTCAGCAGAAGTCAAACCTCCTTGTTCATCCATGGCTTCTGATAAGGGTGTTATCTGTTTTTCTGTTGTTACACTGTCATTGGTGGAGTTGATGTGATCCAGTACAGAGGAGGTGTAGATATCAATGTCCGTGTGAGAGCCACAGGCAGCCTATGAAGCAAACATACTCCAGTCATTGTGTTGAAACCTGTCTTGAAGTAAAGAGTCTGCTCCAGTTGGCCACACTTTGATGGTCCTCACTGATGGCTTTACACGGTTGAATACTTAGGGGTGAGAAACAAAGAAAGGTGATCAGACTGTCCGAGGTGGGGGAGGGGGCTCGCGATGTAAGCTCCATTAATGTTTGCATAAACATGACCCAAAGTTTTGTCTCCTCTGGTGTGGCAGGAAACATGCTGGTGAAATTTGGGGAGTACTGTTTTTAATTTGCAGTGATTAAAATCACCCGCGACAATAAAAGCAGCCTCCGGGTGAGCAGTCTGTTGGTTACTAATGGCTGCATGAAGTTCGTTCAAAGCAAGTTTGGCATTCCGGTGGAATATAGACTGCGGTTATTATGGTGGAAGTGAACTCCCGTGGCAGATAAAAAGGTCTACATTTAACCATGAGAAACTCTAGGTTAGCTGAGCAGTGTCTGCCAACAATGACAGTGTTCCTACACTAAGCTTTGTTGACATAAATGCACAATCCACCACCTCTTGTCTTGCCGGAGTCATCTGCCGTTCTATCTGCCCGGAGCGTGTAGCGTCCGGCTAGCTCAATAGCATTGTTGGGTACGTCACTGTGTAGCCATGTTTCTGTGAAATCCATGACATTGCAGTCCAGAAGTCTCTTACTGTGGGTGATGCGGAGTCGTAACTCATCCATTTTGTTCACCAGTGACCGCACATTAGCGAGGAAAATGCTGGGTAAAGAGAGCCGGAGCGGTGTTAGCTTTAGCTTGACTCTTAGACCTCCGCGCTTCCCCGGCCTTTGTTTTGCGATCTCGACGCCGCCTGCGAGCACTTCCGCCCGGCCGGGTAGAGTGCGTAGCCTCGGGTGTTCTAGCGATCTCAGGGATGAGTCGAAGATTGGTGATAAAACTGCTGGTAAAGTCCTCACCGATATCCAAAAGCTCCTGTCAGGTGTATGATGTTAAAGCAAAGCTGTTCAGTACGAACAGACCCGAGATGAGCAGGAATAATACTGCAAAATTGCAAAAACTGGAGAGACGCTGAGCCTCGCGATGTGTTCGCGCCGCCATCTTGGTCTTGGTCTGATAACAACTTACTGTATTTTTTGGACTGTAAGTCGCACCTGAGTATGAGTCGCATCAGTCCAAAAATACGTCATGATAAGGAAAAAAACATATATAAGTCGCACTGGACTATAAGTCGCCTTTATTTAGAACCAAGAGAAAACATTACCGTCTACAGCCGCGGGAGGGCGCTCTATGTCTTCTATGCTGCTCTGTGCTCCTGTAGTCTACACTGAAGACATAGAGCGCCCTCTCGCGTCTGGAGACGGTAATGTTTTCTATTGGTTCATTTCTTTTGGTTCATTTCTCTTGGTTCATGTCAAATTAATTTTGATAAATAAGTCTCACCTGACTATAAGTCGCAGGACCACCCAAACTATGAAAAAAAGGGCGACTTATAGTCCAGAAAATATGGTAGGTTGTCCTTGTCCTCTTTAGTCCATGTGAAAAGGTGTCCCAGTTTTCCAAAATGAAATTCAAATTTTGATTTGTCTGACCACAGAACAGTTTTCCACTTTGCCACAGTCCATTTTAAATGAGCCTTTGCCCAGAGAAAACACCTGCACTTTTGGATCATGTTTAGATATGGCTTCTTTTCTGACCTATAGAGTTTTGGCTGGCAATGGCGAATGGCACGGTGGATTGTGTTCATCCAGAATGGTTTTTCATCCTTGACCCTTATACGCAGAGATTGTTCCAGATTCTCTGAATCTTTCAATGATAATATGCACTGTAGATGATGATAACTTCAAACTCTTTGCAGTTTTTCTCTGAGAAACTCCTTTCTGATATTGCTCCACTATTTGACTGCAATATTGGGGGAACTGGTGATCCTCTGCCCATTTTGACTTCTGAGAGACACTGGCACTCTGAGAGGCTCTTTTTATACCCAATTATGTTGCCAATTAACCTATTAAGTTGCAAATTGTTCCTCCAGCTGTTCCATATGTGTACATTTAACTTTTCCGGCCTCTTACCTGTCCCAACTTTTTTGGAATGTGTAGCTCTCATGAAATCCAAAATGAGCCAATATTTGGCATGCCATTTCAAAATGTCTCACTTTCAACATTTGATATGTTATTTATATTCTATCTATTAAACCATATATACAGTGGTGGCCAAAATTATTGAGTCTGTCTCAGTTTGTTCATGTCATTCCAGACAGACTGGATGATGATCAGATCAGATCAGATAGAAAAGATAGACATAACTAACTTAAAATCATTTGTAGCTGGTGATAATACCAGTGTTCTGATGATTTTGGCCACCACTGTATATAATAAATAATCAGGAAGTAATTCGATTTCCTGGATGACTGATTTCTAATGCTGTAGGTATCATCGGAGCTGTAGCCAAAGACTTCTTTAACAGCAAGATAAAGATGGAAATTGTGAACCAGATCGAGGAAGTTGAGAGCATGGGAAAAAAAGAGCATGTTGTTTTCCTCATCACCCAAAGCCCAGCGTTCTTAGACAAAGTATGCACTGACAATTCTTTTAAAGTATATATTTAAGTATTTGTATCCTCATGCTTCAATGATTTCACAGTTATTTACAACCTTCTACAGTATGTACAGTACTGTTGAGAATTAGTTATTTATAGAAAAATACACCTTTGTTGTCTTTTCCAGGACTTTCCAGAAAGGTCCCTGCAGACGAAATCTCTAAATCATGTAGAAAAAAATGACACAGTCAGAAACTTGGAGTATCCACAAAAGGGTAAAGATGGTTTACAATTTTTATTTATTATTTGAATTCTACAGTACAAGATAACTCTTAACTGAGCAGTCAGTAATGCTACATTATTTTTTCATTTATTTTTCAGTTTTCTGATGTGGTCTGACATGTTATCAGCAATATTCAATTTTCTTTGTAACAAATATATAAGTAAATGTAGTTTAATATTTTGTATTTCTAGGTGTATGTATTTGGGATTAATTTTGTTTTATTTGTTGAACCTCAGGTATAACTTTAAGGGCATTTGAGCCTGTGTATCCAGATAACCTGTGCATCGATCTGAAGACATTTTGCAATGCCTTTCCTTTCCACATTGTGTTTGATGAAGAAGTAAGGGCTGATTGAGGACATTGTTTCTTTAAAATCTGAAGTCATTACATTTATTGCATATTTAAATATGGGACATTGCCAGCTGATCAGTGACAGAGGTGTTGATAATATGAGTGTGGATTAACCCCTCTGCTTTCACATAGTTTGAAAGCATTGTATTAAAAAATGTCTGCGTTCTGAGCACTAAATAGTTGGAACATTGTTATATCATTGCTCTTTTGTTCTTTTACTCAATGCATCTATTCAGCTCCAGGTCAGACAGGCAGGGGTAACTGTTCAGAGAATCGTGCCAGGGTTACAGAGCAGGTGCAGCCAGCTGGATCAGTATTTCAACATCCAGCATCCACAGGTGACTTTCAACATCTGCAGCATCCGCAAGTTCATTAATAGCCATTTTGTTTTGCGGACACGAAGAGACAGAATGCCTATGGCTTGGAGAGAGAGACCCATGCTAGAACTGAGAGGTGAGAATTCTATAAAAGGTGAAGACTTGATGTATGTGTCACACGTTGGTTTCCGTTTGTTCCCATCTGTCTTTGTTTTGGTTCATTTCCTGTTCTCTTCCTTAGTTAATTATCATTCATTGGTTTCCACCTGTATTTGTTAATCATCTTGTTCACTTTTTTTTGTTCTCTTTCTTTAAAAGGCTTCAGTTTTATTCAGTTTTTGTACTGGATTGATATTCATTTTGAATGTTTAATGTTGTTTATGGTTATTAAAAGATTCTTTACTCCTACTCCTTCTTCATGTGTTTCACTAAAACCACGTACCACATGACAGTATCATCACGTATGTCTTTCATTACTCTTGAACGTTTTAAATTTAGCAGTTTTGAAAAGAACTATGAAATGAACCAGCTGATTCATTCATAAATGAAGGAAGTGACCACTGTATTTATGAAACAGTCATTGAATGATTTGATGAAAAACTGTGGGTTGTTGTGAGATGCAACTTCTTCCTTGTTTGGAATTGATTTTTATTAGCAAAATAGATAAAAAAAACAGTCAGAATTGAGAATATAAAATAAGTAATTTTATATAGTTAAAGGGTTAGTTCGCCCAAAAATGAAAATTATGTCATTAATAACTCACCCTTATGCTGTTCCAAACATGTAAGACCTCCTTTTATCTTCGGAACACAGTTTAAGATATTTTAGATTTAGTCCGAGAGCTCTCAGTCCCTCCATTGAAGCTGTGTGTACGGTCTACTGTCCATGTCCATAAAGGTAAGAAAAACATCATCAAAGTAGTCCATGTGACATCCGAGGGTCAGTGGGAATTTTTGGAAGCATCGAAAATACATTTTGGTCCAAAAATAGCAAAAACGACGACTTTATTCAGCATTGTCTTCTCTTCCGTGTCTGTGTGAGAGAGAGTTCAAATCAAAGCAGTCTGGATATCCGGTTCGCGAACGAATCATTCAGTTCACCAAATCGAACTGAATCGTTTTAAACGGTTCACATCTCTAATACGCATTAATCCACAAATGTCTTAAGCTGTTAGCTTTTTTAATGTTGCTGACACTCCCTCTGAGTTCACACAAACCAATATCCCGTCCTCCCCGTCTCAAGCTCCGGCTCCACCACTACCTGCTCCGCTGACTATGGTCGGCCCCCAGAGTCATCAGCCCTTCCTCCTACCATGGCTCTTCCCTCCATCTCTACCCTGGATTCTGTTTGTTGTCGTCCTCATCCAGTATGGCATATCTGCCATATCCAGTCCAGTCTACTACGTTCCTTCATGTGCATCCTGCCTGTCCATCTTGTGTTTGCCCTTATTAAAGACTGTTTGCATTGCACATCCACTTCCTTGTGTGTTTCATTCCACCGTAGCATGACCGAAATGGAGGGCTATTGCCTGATTGACTTGTTAATTTTGGTTGCTGTGGCAAGGAATCTTAAAGAGAGGCAGAAATTCTTAAGCTATCACAGAATTAGAACTTAAATACAACTGTCAAGCACTTACTTAATTGAGAATTGATTCCACTCTGACTAAATTTGAATAAATTGTCATTGTGTTCACCTCACATATTTTTGTACCTATAGGGAATATCAAATAAGCTTTTTCATACTTCCTTCTCCCAGGACAAATGTTATGGATGCCTCCATTGCGTTCCATGCTGTACCTAGCATCACCATTACTTCGCAGCTTGCAGGAGCTGGAGGAGCACGGCATGCACCTCTCTGATATTGCTCCACATGATGCTACACGTGACCTAATCCTGCTCAACCAGCAGCGACTGGCAGAGATTGAGCTCTCCAACCAGCTAGAACGAAAAAAGGAAGAGCTTCATCAGCTCTCAAAACACCTCGAAGAGGAAAAGCAGAAGACGGATAATCTATTGTATGCCATGTTGCCCAAACATGTGGCCAACCAGCTGAAAGAGGGCAAGAGAGTAGAGGCAGGTGAATCAAATAGAAAGATGGATGGTTAGGAGAGCAGACAATGCAAAACATATGGTTTCTGTGAGACAACAAGTGTGCCTTATAGAGTAAAGCTCAACTCTGTCCCTCAAGGTCCACTTTCCTGCACAGTTTAGCTCCAACCATAATCATACACACCTGAACAAACTAATCAAGGTCTTCATGATCACTAGAAAGTAGCAGGTAAGTTAGTTTGATTAAAGGAGCTATGTGGAGGTTTTTACTTAAAAAAATCTTGAAGATAGAGTTTTCATTTGTACACGTATGAGCCACCCATGATGTAAAAAAAGAACGACACCTAGACTGTCCACCACAGTTGCCTCTATCAGCCTGTAGGTTGATGTGGTCGTGCTCGTACGAGTGTTCGCACTGAGAACGAGCATCCTTTTAAATTCTTAGGACTAAAGTATCCTTCAGCTGTTCACATTCACTACACTCCGATTTAGTTGTGTATGTGTGGATGATGTGCATACAACAATTCATAAACAAGGTTTGGAATGTTAAGAAGAGTTCACTAGGTACTGTGCAAAATGTTAAGTGTGGTTTGGCGGTCGAAGTCATTATGTCCCTCACTGGTTGCCATAGAAACATGACGCGCTTAAAACTACAAATGCATACTAGCTGTATCAACCTAAAACATGCATTTTAACACAATTTGAGTGTCATAGAAAACATATGAGTGTGTCAAGTCTGCAAGCTTTATTACCGTGCATGAACTTGCATTAACTCTGAGTATGCTCTACTTCTAATGGCAGACAGAGAGAGAGAGATCGCTTTTTTTTTTTGGCTCACACTTTTCTTTTCCTAATTTTACAAGCATTGTCTGATCACGGCCGGGTGTTCTCCGAGTCCGATGACTCCGATCACACGGGTATTACACACAATGTTGAACAGACCCGGGACCTGAAGTAAATAGATTTGGACCTGACCCGGACCCGGTCCCGGACCCGGCTGATCATTTAAAATATAGCCTCGAACCCGTACGGGTCCCGGGTCGGGTCGACGGGTCTTGGGTGCACTGTGAAGACCTCTAATCAGGAGTGTTAAATGAGGGGGACATACAGCATATGCAGTGGTTGGGGGTCCCCTGAGATTTGAGAAGCACTGCTCTAAGGCATCTTTGGCTCAGGGTTCAGTCCAAGGTTCTGAAGCTTTTTGCGAATTTGTGACAAGATAATAGCGTTGTAACCAGAGATGTAATCTACAAACAGCATCTGCATGTAGTTCTCTTTCCTCTGATCAAGCTGGGAAAGGGAAACGTGTAAGGTGTGGTTAATAGTGTCATCTGTGGACCTGTTGGATCAGTATGCAAACTGTAATGGGTCCAGGCAGCTGGTAAGGGAGGAGCAGATTTTGCTCTATTCAGTTTTTTTCAAAGTGCTTCACTTTAAAAGTAAGTGCTACATGACAACAGAGTCCAAATAGAAAGGACAGGGGTTTTGGGGACAAGAATCATGAGGGATTATTTAAAACATGGGAACAACACATCCGTTGAGGAAGAGGGTAAAAATTGTTGTAAAAAGTTGTTGTCTTTTTTGTAATAAAAAGTCCCACATAATTCATAAAGTCACAATAAACTGTTTATTACTTTTCATTAATCAAATAGACCCAAAGATAGACAGATCTTGGAATAATAACTTAATAAATTTTTCCATACCAAGGATTACTTTTTAATGTTACATTGATTTTCTTTCAGGTGAGTTTGAAGAATGCACCGTTCTCTTCAGCGATGTGGTGACCTTCACCACCATCTGCTCTGAGTGTGAACCCATCCAGATTGTTTCCATGCTCAATTCCATGTATCTGAAGTTTGACCGTCTTACCACTGTACACAATATTTACAAGGTGAGCATTAGTTTTGCAGATTCTTCTTAAATGTAAGACTTGATTTTTATTGTGTAGCATCATGTGTTCTGCAGGTTGAAACAATTGGAGATGCTTACATGGTTGTCGGTGGCGTTCCCATCCCAATGTCAAGTCACACTGAGCGTGTGGCCAACTTTGCCTTGGGCATGATCATATCTGCAAAAGAGGTCACTAACCCTGTGACTGGTGGCCCTATTCAGGTGATTGAGGGCTATCTTTGATTAATACTTCAGCTTTAAGATCATTCTTTTAGCCTGTAACCTCAAACTGTCATGCTTTCCTGTAATTGACATTACATCCCCAGTTGTTTTGGGGATTTAGAAAAGAGTTTTGTGTCCCAGATTCGAGTGGGCTTGCACAGCGGACCAGTCTTGGCAGGGGTGGTTGGTGAGAAGATGCCTCGGTATTGTTTGTTTGGAGACACAGTTAATACAGCCTCCCGAATGGAGAGTCATGGATTGCCTGACAAAATCCACCTCAGTCCCCGTGTTTATCAGTGAGAAGCACAAAAATATGTCCTCTGTCTTAGTAACTTCAAATAATCTCTGTTTGGACCTGTAAAGATGCAGTATATATAAACATTAAAATAGACTGATAGATGACTTTAGATGAGAATCTTGACTTTAATCTCTTTCCCGATTTCTTCTTACCAGTGCTCTAAGAAATAAAGGCTATCAGATGGAGGAACGTGGAGAGATAGAGGTAAAAGGTAAAGGAAGAATGCGCACCTACTTCCTGCAGAGGAACCTTAAAGTCACAGAGAGTGAGATCATGGGGCTTTTGGCGCCCAACGCTGACTCAGACAGGATGATGAATCATTCTACACAAGCGTCACAGCTACTTCACTATAGACCAGAATTAAAAGGTCTGTTGAATGTCTCTTAATTATTTGTTTACCAGTCATAAGCGACAATATATGACCAGTCACGGAAATTAGGGACACAAGTAGGTTTGGTGCATTTTGAGTTATTCACAAATTCTGAAAGTGTAGTCTCCAAGCTTTGCAACGATGTGTAACACGTGGAAATTTTGTATTACTTGGAGAAGTTGTGGTCATTTGAAGGTAGTTACTCACAAAAGCTCAAAAGTAAGAAAATGGCCTCTAAAAGATTGTGCAGGTCTCACCTGTTCTCACTGGGAGTGACAATAGAGCTCATTTACATCTCATTAAGATAAGCCATACCCCCTGTAAAGGTCCCCCCTGTAAAGTTGCATGTTTGCATAGCAACGACTGACGAAATTGGAAAAATCGGACTGCACACTATTAATAATAAAGGATAATGTGCATTGTAATGTCAGTAATTTATCTTTTTTGACTTTTTATAAAAATGATTTAGAAGCTGAAATATGTGAGTTTTATCTTTTTATAAAACCTTTTTTGTCAAAACTCTATTTGAACTTGTGCATTGTAGATAAAGTTGCATACAACTGAAGAATATTTGGTACATCCTATTCTGTATTCTAAAATTATCTGATATTAACTTTTGCATTGATTTTATTGAAAAGAGCTTAGGCTCATGTAACCAGTCATTTAAAGTGTGTCTGTGAAACGCTGAGGTACCGTAGTAGTTTTGAGCACGTGTGAAAATCATGGCAATGTACAACAAGAAATTACCTCATGCAGGAAACACTTAACATAACACGTAAATGCAAGTAGCTAACGTAAGGTCTAAACATGGACTAAACATGAAACGTGTATGTGTTTTTAAAATGAACACAAAACGACAAACTTTGATGTTTATTGACAGGGGCGTAGCACCAAATTTTGGGCTCTGGGTACAAACCATCTTGCTGGGCCCTCGTACCAAATACCATAATGATACCAATGGGTGGGATATTTTGAAGAAAGTCGGTGACCAAACGACTGATGGACCCCATTGAATTCCATAGTAGAAAAAAAAAATACTATGGAATTCAAAGGGGACCAGCAACTGTTCAATTAACATCTTTCTTTAAAATATCTTCTTTTGTGTTTAGCAGAAGAAAGGAAATCATACAGGTTTGGAACAACTTGAGGGAGACTAAATGATGTTTGCATGTCCTGCCACTCTTTTTCCACAGCTAAAGAATCCAGCTGTATGTTGTACATAATGTTTGGAGAAAGCTTCTGGCTACAGGACTGTCTCCCATGTAGTTCTCTTTTTTCCTCATATAGCATTTACAGTCAAAGTTACGGATTTTCCCCATTTCTCTGTCTTTATCCCCATCAAATGTTACTATCGATATAGCCTCTGATATCTTACGGTCCAACTCGTCGTACGCCAGTCCAATACATTCTCGTCTGCGATAATCTTAGCGGCGTCCATTTTCATTTCATTTTGATATCAGCTAGAGCCGGCCAGAGCGCTGCATAATAAGTAGCCACGCTTCCCTCGGAGGGCAGGGGCAATAACAAAAGAAACAAAAGTGGTTTATCCAGTATGGAAATACACAGACAATGACACGCCCCTACTGCATGCTCTGAAAAACAAGCCGATTTCAACCTCAAAATGTACGCTTTTAAATATACTAATACTGCTATCTTAAACACAAAGAGGCATCTTTGTGATCTCAACTAACATATTCTGCAAAAACACGAAAATCACAAATTTTGAAAAAAAAACTTCTTTCTCATTTTGCTCGAAAGTTGTGCTGCCGACTTGTGTCACTGGTTTTTCATGACGGGTCACATATATATATTGTTGACCCACTATACATTCTTAACCCTTGTGCATTGTTCACAAATTCACTGCCCTTTCGGTATGTTTGGGATAAAAACATCCACTCAATTAAACTGCTGTAAAAATGTATCAGCTATATATATATATATATTGCATAAATCTATTAATCAACCTCAATCCTCATCAAAACTAGCAAATGTAAAAAAAAAAAAAAAAAAAAATCCAAGATTTAACTCTTTAATTGCCAAGTTCATAAATGATGTCACTGATTTGGGAGAAAAAACAAACAACATGACTTATTTTCAATATAAAATAATTGTGGCTGGATATTTTATTTTTATTTTTTATACCTTTTATCACAGTCTTGAGCATGTCAAAGATTAGTAACAACACTGGCTTTGACGAGTTTTTAGTTTTTCTGCAGCATTAGATTTAAATTTTTTGTCCCTAATTTATTGTTTGTGGCTGTTTTTATATATAAAACGACATTTTTTGATTGCAAAGCCATGACACCATATAATCATGCATTCTTGATGGTTTGTAGTTTTCCCTGTTGGGAAGAGGAAAAATTTGTTATTTTTACAGTTGATGACTAGGTGGGAGAATTAACCCCTCAAGATAGGCCTGTGCAAAAAAAAAGCTTAGTTTCTGACTTGTATATGGAGCTATATGGAGTATAACAGCATATTATATTGTGTAAGAGGTGGTGTTGGCGCAGTGGATAAGACGCATGCCATTGGTGTGAGAGACCCGGGAGGCATCAATGTGTCCCTGAGCAAGACGAGGTGTGCGACCTCTGACATATATAGCAATTGTAAGTCGCTTTGGATAAAAGCGTCAGCTAAATGAATGTGTGTGTGTGTGTGTGTGTGTGTGTGTTATGCACCTACTTCCTTGGTGGTGACAAGTACAGACTAAAAAAAAGCAAAGTACGTGGATTTAAACACTTGCATGCCATCGTGCTGGTCATTTACTGATGAGAAGAGCAGCAAGCAACACGAGAAAGGGCTTGACTTGTACCAAAGTTTTAGAAATGATTATGCAGCTTGACCCCTCCAGCGTGCTGCAGCTTATTTGAAGTTGGTGTTGCAATTTGGTTCATAATAAATTAAGTTCGTAAATATTTTTTTATATTTCTATATGGTGTCATGGATTTGCAATCAAAAAATGTAATTATATTGGAAGTCAATGGGGCAAAAACAGCCACAAACAATAAATGAGGGAGAAAAAATAAAAATCTAATGCTGCACAAAAACAAACGATGCATCAAAGCCAATGTTGTTACTAATCTTTGACATGCCTAAGACTGTGATAAAAGGTAAAAAAAAATATCCAGTCCACAATCACTTTTTATATTGAAAATAAGTCATTTTGTGTGGGTCCCCCCCCTCCCAATCATTGACATCATTTATGAACTTGGTAATTAAAGAGTTAAAATCTTGGATTTTTTTTTTACATTTGGCAGTTTTGATCAGGACTGAGGTTGATTAATAGATTTATGCAAAAAAAATAAAATAGAAAAAAATATTTATCTGAGACATTTTTACAGCAGTTTCATTTAGTGGATGTTTTCATCCACGAACATAACAAAAGGGAAGTGAATTTGGCCACAGTGTACCATTAAGTTTTTGAAAAATTTCAAAATAAGATTTGTCACCAAAAATCATTCAATTTGCTAAAACAGAGCTGTGGCCAAAATAAGACTCAACTTTACCCCCTAGTTGACGAAAATGTCCCCAACAACGCATAAGGGTTAAAGTGTTAGTTCATCCAAAAATGAAAATAAGGATGTGTTTTATTCACCCCAGAGGTGTATTTGACTTCCTTTTTTCAGACCAATCCAGTAAGAGTTATATTAAAAATTGTCTTTGATCTTTCAATCTCTATTATTGCAGTCAGCAGGTGTTGCATTGCTTCAGTCCAAAAGAAGTGAAATAAAAAGAAAAAAAAGCGCCCATCCATTAAAAAAAGTCGCTATCACGGCTCCGGGGGGTGAAGAAAGGCCTCCTGTTGCGAATCAATGCATTTTTCTTAAAAAAATATGTTACACTATCTAACCCTTTAAGCCCAAAGTATACTTTCGTTTTTGTGCGAGGGTGCACACAGAATTTGTCACAAGACTATTTTGTGGGTATTGTACGTGCACCACCTGATTTTTTTAACTACGCATTCTTTGTATGCACAGACCACACATGCACATTGGCTTAGTTTTGCACTAATCAGTTGTTCTACAAGGTGGCAGCACTGGTCCAAGCTGTTTTATCAAAGTAAACACAGTACACAAGTGTAACAAAAACAAAATATACTTTGGGCTTTAATGAGGACAGAAATCCCATAATTTAGTGGGAGAACTTTATATGTTAGATAAACTATTTTATGTTGTATTAAATATATCTGATTATTTTATGTATTGGAACACATGACAGATCTGAAAACACTTACCCTTTTTGCCTCCAAAACATGGTTCCATTTCATAATGTTCATGAAACATACAGATGGTTGCTCTGAGCACAACAAATATCAGATGAAGTGAGTTGTACTGTTTATACACTTTTAACTTTAATATTTGGAATGTCCACTGTTTTACAGCAATCACCGCAGCTCATCTTTCTGGCATAGTGTCAGTGCATTTCCTTCAACACTAATATTATCCCATGCCTTCTGCAACTAAGGCCAAAGGCTTTTCTTTCAAAGTACAAAAGATCTTTCCAGTTTATTTTCCAACTCGCCACAAATTTGCTCGATGGGGTTGAGGTCCAGACTTTGTGGGGGCCAGCCCATCACTTTCAATGTTCCAGCAGATTGCTTTCATCAAAGGTAGTTCCAGGAATAGTTTGTTTTATGCTGTAATAGCCAATACGTACAACAAAACCAACTGGAACCTCTTAAATTCTGCCAAGTGCTTTAATAATTTTGGCCACCACTGTATATTATTATTTATAACAGTATTAACAGTAACTAGTTTGAATCACATCACTGTACATCAGGGTAACCTGCATTCAAGATTTGGTATCAGGGTTGCAAAGTTAAAGCGATAGTTCATCCAAAAATCAACTCACCCTTAAGTTGTTCCAAACCTGTTTGAATTTCTTTTCTCTGCTGAACACAAAATAAGATATTTGGAAAATATGTTGGTAAACAAACATTTGCTGGTCCCCACTGACTTCCATTGCATGAAAAAATCTGCAACTGCAATTGTTTGGTTACCTACATTCTTCAAAATATCTTTTTGTTTAAAATTTTGGGTGAATTGTCCCTTTAAAATAAAATAAACATAAAAAAGCACATAATATTTAGTTTAACCCCATTTCTGTCAAGTACCTGCTTTCACAGACCCTTTGTTGAGAAAAACAAGTGGCACATTTGTATGACCCGTTTTGTTACAAATATACAGTATGTTCTGTAAATGCTTTCTGTCAACATTTTTAGATTGACAGAATAATTTTAGATTCATTTTATTATTAAAAAATATTGCGTACATAAAACATAAATGATGTTATGATTTTCTATTTGTTATTGTCCTCTGTTTTCTTCCTCATCTATCTCTCCCTCAAAGCTACCCAGAGACTGCAGAAAGCAGACAGTTTTCCAATGGTACCAATGAAATATGGAGATAGTCCAACAGAGAGCAAACCTCCCACACGATTTACTGAACCTGAGCATAGCACTATAACAGGTATCACCATACAGTACAGTAGAAATAACACTATTTAATACAACGGTTTTAAAAAAAGTAAGTTTTATTGATAACAAAAGGGTGCACTGACATTGCTTTTTCACTTTGACTACTTTATTCGCTAATAGGTAAGCCACGAGATTCTGAGAGTTACGGGAGTCTTTACAGTGAGGACGAGCCCTCGGAGCTCACGAAGGACAACACACACAACAAGACAGAGAATAAGAAACCTTCAGCTGATAAACCCAGCAAACATGTTCACACTAGGTTCTGCTTGTTATTCTGACCCGTTTCTGGAGCCCAGATGTTTCCAATACTCTACAGAGTCTAATATAATGACATAAGCTGTTAATATGGAAAATGTATGTCAGAGACAAGTTCATGGTCATATACTAAATTATTATTGAAGTGTTTTCTACACCTCAAATAGTCTATGAGATAAATATTTCTGTTTTTAGGCTTTAGGTATGAATATTTTCTCTTTATTAATTTCACTAATAAGTGGCTTTGTTTTACCTTTGGGTTAAACAGAAGTGAAATCTAAAAGAGATGTAAACCCCTGAGCAATAATTGATTTCAGGAGTGTAATAAAGGAGCCTTTGGACTGTCACAGCTGATTTTTCCTTATCTTAACTAAATAATAGTAATAATAATAATGTATAAACCTTCCTTTGGCCTTCTCTTCCTTGTAGCAAAAGTGTCACTGCTTTAATACATTTTAACATGATTAAATAACTCTTTTATTTAGAGGGATATTTCACCCAAAAATTAAAATTCTATCATCAATTACTCAGCCTGAACAAATTTCTATTTTCTTATGGTGAACACAAAAGAAGATATTTTAGAAAGATATTGTTAATCAAACAGTTGAGCCACTGACTTCTGTAGTTTGGGGAAGAAGATACTGTGGAAGTCAAAGTTATCGTTAACTGTCTGGTTACCAACATTCTTCAAAATATCTTCCTTTGCTTTGGTACAACTTGAGAATGATTAAATATAAAAGACTTTTAATTTCCATTTTTGGGAGAACCATTAATTTTAAACATGGTTTTAAGTAAACTGTTATGTTAAAGTTGAACATGCTAACGCTGAATAAAATAGTGGGAGATTTTGTGGAAAACAAATTGTTGTAAATATTGTTCATCATTCAAAGAACTAACAATTGCACCAAACTCAGTATAGTGAGCGGTTCTTCACAGCAGACACCCGATCCAAACGACAGAGTGGGACTGACAGGTCATCGGATGAGACCATGGGATGACTTGAGTTTCTTTAGCTGGATGAATTTGAGAAACCAAATCTGTAACAGGAGTCAAAGCATTGAGGTCAGGTGTGGGTATTAATTCACCGCAGGATGCATTGACCGCAATACTGCACTTCCTCTTTGTCAGCTTCGCAAGCCTCAGTTTTGTGGGTGTTTCGGTTTTTCCCGCCATTAGTTTGGGCTTCACGAGTCTGTTTCTGCTATTGTTTGGAGTTCACATGTGCTTCTTTCCGACAGGTGTTCAGCCAGTACAGGTCTATTTGTGTAAATATCATCCACCGGCAACAGGAAAGTTACCGTCTTGACTTTGGCTCTAAAATGTCAAATAACAATTAGCATTAAAGTTACCAAGTGCTAGTTAATATTTCATACCAACTAAAGCCAAACTCACCTGTTTTTGTTGACGTACTCCTGAAGGGAATGTCTGTTGGTTAACTTCTCCATCTCTGGTTTAGAATAGGCACTAGAAGGACGGCTGTGTGAACCATCATGTAGTTTTGCCCATTTGCTGTTGTTCACAGTCTCCTCATATCGTCTCGGCTTGTGCAAAATCTCATTCTCAGAGTTTGACGAAATGGAGTATCTTCGCACGGTCATAATTATGTTTTCTATAGAAATAAAGCAGAAGGAATGTACTATAACCTGTTTTGAATAACAGCCAATACTTGATTAAGAATTGCATTACTGGTTTGGAAAGAGATAAATCTATTGATCTCTGCATCATTATTTTCATCAGTACATTTATCATGAATGACCTTCCAGGTCCACGGTCCTGTCTATAGTTTTCAATCTAACCACAGTCTTCAGAATTGTTTTAAAATGACAGGCTTCGTGTTTGACTAGGGCTGGAGCTACTCTTGGCGTAACAGATGGCGTATTAGTTCAGAAAAAATTTAGGTTTTTAAAGATGCAATTCCTAATTGATAAATTTGAAAACAGCATGAAAAAAGAGGTTTTTAAAAATGATGACGCATATTTAGTCACTTGACATATTTTTCTAACCTTTTATTCACTTTCACAATTTTGCTAAATATATTAGTTACTTTGTACAATTTTATTATGACATTCTTGTAAAGATTACATACATTTTGTATACATGTGTGTGTGTGTGTGTGTAAAGACCTCTAACACTAGCTTGCTCTATTCTTTTTCTCTTCTTTCTGCTTTCTTTTTATTTATTATATTACTTATAAGCCTATGCTACGTGTACTATGTTAACCTAACTGAGACTTGTTATAGCTCTTATATATCATTGCACTGTTGTTTTTGATTGCTTCCACTGTCCTCATTTGTAAGTCGCTTTGGATAAAAGCGTCTGCTAAATGAATAAATGTAAATGTAAATGAATTGTAATTTCACATTGGCTGGACTGAAGCAAAACGTGGGCAGTGAATGTGGTAAAGAGTAATGTGAGAACTTAACTTTGTCTGGTCTCTCTGTACCATCCAGGGAACTATTATGAGGTTTTACGCATACACAGTAAGATAATATTAGCGTTTTATGATGTTTTAGTGTGAATTAGAAACTTTTGGAAAATGCTCAAAAAGACTATGGACAGTGTTTTAAAATTAAAAACATTTTTCCAGATGTATCTGGATTAGATTTAGTGTATGCCAGAGTTGCCCACTCCTGTCTTAGGGCCTACTATGGGACAGTGATTAAACAACAGGTTTTACTGTAAATCCACAGAGTGAAAATATAAACCAACAACAAAAAGAGCAATGCATGTAAATATGAAATGCCAGGTTGCATTCTTTACCATTTAATATCCAAATTATTTAAAAATGATCTTATTATTAGTCAAAACTGTTATTTAGCTGTTATTTAATTCATCAACACTTAGTAAGACGCAGTAACACTAGATACAGTAGTCCAGATATTGTCTGTAAGTTTTCTGCTACAGTACGTCAACAAGCTTTCATTAAAATATGTTCAATATCGGCTAACTCTTTATTGTGATGGTCTCCCAACAGATATTCTACTAACTGTACGTGACTTTGCAGATACTAACCCTAACTTAAACGTCTTTAATGAGAGCTAGTTGACATGTAAAGTTACTTATGGTCAGCAGAATTTCTAAAGGAGACATTAAAATAAAGTGTAACCATTTTTACAGTTTATTAAAGTTTGAGCAACACAAGATATTTATTTACCTTTGTACTGTGCTTCAAGCTGTGGTGCGGACACGTTTCGTCTCAGACTGGCGTGGGTCGAGCTGTCCTGTGACCCGTCGTTCTGCTTCACCGAGTCCAAGGCTGAAGCCGGCCGGTCAAGCTGCCCACGCAGTGCTTTGTTTTCGCTCTCCAGCTTTCTGATCTCATTCTGCATTTCAGAGATGACCTGCGCCAAGCTCCGTCCGCTCTCCATGCTTCCAGACCATCCGTCCATTCGAGTGCAGCATGAAGAGTCCTCTTTCCACCCCTTATACCGGACCTCTCCCACAGCGTCTTTCAATCTCAGCCCAAATCTTGTCCCGAGGAGATTATGTCGCCTTTCACCACTTATACAGCTGAAAGCATTCGGGTGGCTGGCCCTTTGGGCCTCGAGATGATGTTTTATTAATCACAGACAGAGTGTTGAGTTTCCTTTGTTAGCTTTGCCCAGAATGGTGCATACGGAGGTAAAATAACCATACAGAGTAATAGAAATAGACATAGAACACTTAGCTGCAAGAACATCTAGGGTTAATTTTCTTTCTCTGAGATGACAAATGCAATTAAGTTGTCATCAGACAGAGATGAAGATCTGCGATAGATTCAGTGGTAACTGATGCGCCTCCTCAGGAGCTTAAAAAATTCATCAGGTCAGTCAACAAGTAGCAACAAATCTAGGATGGAAAAGTTCCCCATAAGCATTATACATGTCCCCTTCAGTCACATTTGCTATTTGATAATGGATTCAGATATCATCAGATACAATCTTTTTCACATCATGAATCTAAATCATAAGTCTAAAAGTCTTCCATTTGCTGTTAAAAGGTTTCAGCATTGTGCAAACCGACTGTAGTTACATATTTATTACAGCTAAAGCAGTTGGAGTATAAATATGTTCATTCATAATCATTCTGTTCTCAGTTCTAGGAGACTTGCCAATGTCCATACCAAAATAAATAACAGTATTTAGCTAAATAAATTATAGACGTCAACATCTTGTACACCTTAGAAACAAGAGGAAGCGACAATCAGTGAAAACCAACCACAATCACCGAGTAATTATCTGTAATTAGCACCCTTAAAGAAATGTTTGTGTTATTCATACACCTTTGTCCAGCGTCATTATGAGCTCCAATGAATATGCATCTGGCAAGGCAGCATAAAAGAGAGGTTAAGGATATTACCCTTTAGTTATAGCACAGACACAAGGATAAAGAATACTGTGTTTGAGTCTAACAAAGAATTCATTCTAACGAATACACATCAAATAAAAGTGTACAACAGAACACACAATGGGGGAAATTACAGAAAATTGCCCTAATATGCATAAGCACAAAATGGCTAAGCTCAGTTGTTGCTGCTTTAATATAATTTTTTTCATCTCTTCACACGACTGTGATCACAATTTAATCAAAGACAACATCAGAACATTTCCATATTTGACAGAAAAAAGAAAGGCTGCACTTGTTTCTCTGTTCCTTTTTGCACACAACCAAATACATTGTATTAGATTAATGAAATGTAAAATATGATGTTCTTTCTGATCTTTATAAGGTTGAAATCACGAAATTATTTAAAAAGGACATTGAAAATGACAATGAAAATGATGATCTTTGTTTGTTTTTGTTTACTCATTGTCATAGTGCCTAAACCACAGGCATATTTGCTATTGAATACCAAAACATTGTCTCTGTGTTGTTAACAGAAAGCTATCTGATTCTCCAGTGTGCTCACTAGACTCTGAATCATGCATGAGGCTGTCTGTGTGGGAGAGAAACCCTATCACCCAAACACTGCTATCCATGACTTATACAAATATGTGCCCCGAGTGTGTGCATGGTCGTCATGATAACCGCTGATTACCGTGAAGCAACCGTTCTGCACAAAAGTCCTTTCAGAGTCCCAAACTAAATCTTGCACCATTTGTAGAGTGACATTTTATCTTATGCAATTTTATTATGGAGTTTATAAAACCAAACTACACATAAATTCACATATGTATATATATGTATATAGAAATATACAAATATTTCTGCAATTATAGTTATTTATCTATATAATTATTTTGCATTAAAAAAAAAAAAATTAGACACAAACTTTGTTAATATTTAACGAGTTGCTCTATCTTGAGAGCGTGAGTTTGACTGCTGTACCATGGTGCATGGTGTTTCTCTCTAAACTTTTTAACCTGATGGGAGCAACAGTATCTTTCCATGCGATGCGACAGACCTCTGGTTCTGTCTATGCTGCTGTTTTGAGGCTGTGAGTTCGTTATACCATGGGGTCAGGACTGTTCTGCTTACTTCTTTAAGCACACAGGAGCAACAATATCTAGGGTGCTAGAAAATAAAGAATTCATAGCTTGCAACATCAAGTGCTTTGGAGAGATTGTTAATAACGCAATCTTTACAGTTCCACCATTTTTATAACATGGAGTTGATTTTACAGTTTTAGCTGAACGGAGCATACCAGAGATTAATGGTCATAGATATTATGCAGAATGTTGTAGGATTTAATGGCATCAACGTCGATTTGATAATATTAAATCAGATGTTTACGATGATGTGAGGATCTTGACACTTTGTCTAACCCAAGTATTTCTAAAAGTTAAAATGTCTGTAAATGAATGCAGCCGGGATGTTAAAATCCCCAACACTTTATAGGTAATCCGTACTGATTCATATAGAAAAAAAACTGCTAATTCCTTGATAAAGTCAATGTTGTCTTTATGCAATAAACATGTCAAAATGTGTATTAGATATATGAACCATTATCTAATGCATGAACCATTATATAAAAACAATTATACCTAAAACCAGATATTTTAGTGACATAAAATATTGTAGCAACACCTGCCCCTTTTCCTTTCAGGAAGTGTCAACACAATACACAAGACAAAAACTAGGTTACATAGCATTTTATAGAGGGCTAGGTATCAAATTGTGACAGTCATATTCATATCTACAGCTCACATTTTAAATAATTAAGTCTACACATTTCCAAAAGGTTCGGATTGATTCAGTGATCACACATTGCCGCCTCACACACACGCACCTTTTACAGAGACTGAAGAGCTCAGCAATCATCTGTCATCTGAGTTCAGAATTTATTTTGTATCTGCAGAAGGGAAGGAAATGAACAGCACAGCTGGTTAAAAGTGCCTCGCTCTGCTTTGGACGGAAGGAATCCCAATGATGATTTCTGACAAAGACAGTCAATCTGGAAATTCTATTTAAACACAAATAGAATAATTAATACATAATAGAGCTTTTTTTTTGCATTATGCCATTTAATTACTACCTTTTAAAATGTATTTATTGTACTGTAAATAATTATTTAAGAGCTTGACTATCATATTGAGAAGCCAGTCCTTCAGATGGGAAAAAAATGCATTGACTGGAATCTCAGTGCCCTCAAAATTGGGAGTAACAGATTACGTAATCAGATTACTTTTTCTTAGTTACTTGTAATAACATTTATTAATTTATTTAACTCAAATAGTTGTTTTTGTGTAGTAACACAATATTGTAATGTGTTACTTTTAAAAGTAACGTTCCCCACACTGTAAAAAATGATTCACTTTATTTACTCAATAAAATTGTTTAAAATGTTACATTCAATATTATTAATTACATTTAACACTTTATAATTAATTATAAATAATCAAATTAGATGGTTACAAGCAACCATTCAAAATGAGTAGAATAACATGAAAAAATTAAGTAACATTTTCACAAAAATATTGATTTTATTGAAAACAAACAAACAAAAAACACTATGCTAAAGAATACTATGTTATACATGCCAGGCCAGTAGTTGGCGATCATGAAACACTATGCATGTTCACATTTTTGTTGCTTACATAGATATGATACAGGCATCATGTTCAGAAGTGTGTGTCTTAAGGCCCCCCAAAACAGAGTTATTGAAGACACCTAAAGTTCACAAACAGAATCACTGAAGGAAAAAAAGGATACATTTGTAGGGTTACCATTATAGTGGTCAGTGTTTGCTTTAGTTGGGCTCTTGACCCTTGACTTTTTAATGTTAACATTTTGTACTGCTGTTGTAACTGAATTATAACAGCTAGACTTGCTAAGAGAATTGCGGTGGTCCTGGTTGCAATTTAGCACAATCTTTGTTTGGCCTGAGCATTATAAATTGAGCCTGTTCTCGGAGACAAATTGACATTCATTAAAGCAAAACCTGTAATTCTACAATAGAAGACCTGGATTTTTATGTGAAATCCAGAGTTTAAGAATTCTGATTAAGAAAAAAAATAGTGACGGAGAAAGGAAACTTTCTCTTTGGCACTAAGTGACATCAAGAACCAGAATATGATTCTCAAGAATGGTGACAGACAGCATGATGGGATCCATAAATGGTTTTGATTGGTGGCACCCAGAATGCAGTGCAAAAAGTTTTTCATGGTCACCATTGTTGAGATTCTCAGGCTGATTCTTGATGTCTGTGTGCCTAAATAATTTTTTTTTTTTTTAATGTCCAGACCTTATACTGTTCAAAAATAGGACAACTGTTGCCTGTAAGACAAAACCAACTCAGAAATCCAGACCAAATGCTGTCAAAACAAGCAACACCACCTGATCTTACTCTTTGTTGGCTTATCTAGCGGCAATCTCACAATTACAGCAACCAAAAAAAGTTTTGTTTAAAAGGTTAAGGGTCAAGATCCCAACTACAGCAAACACTGACCACCGTAATGGTAACCAAAATTTAGATTATTCTCCTGCAGTGATTCTGTTTTGGTAGCTTGACAACATAAGCTTTTGAACATGATGCCTGTATGATCTCCATGTAATCAACTAAAACATGAATTTGTGGATTACATTTTTGGGCTGTGTTTCTTAGTCGCCAACTACTGGCCTGGTATGCATAACATAGTGTTCATTAGCATAGTGTTTTTTTTTATTTCTCAAAGAAATGTTTTTTTTTTTTTTTTTTCTATTTGTTTAAACTTAGCTTATTTTTAACTCATTTTGAATGGTTAATTTCTAAGTATCTCATTTGATTAATTTTAATGAATTCTTATGTGTTAAATTTAATTAATAATATTGCTTGTAATCTGTTGCCACGATTTTATTAATTAAATATAGTGTATTATTTTTTAACAGTGTACACCAACTACACACACATTTCCTATCATGTATGCCTATGAAAGATGGTCAAACCAATCACAGTAGGTATGGGGCGGGTTGACATGTGCAACCCCGCCTCTATATGCAGGCTGCAGCTGGGTGCTTCTCGTTTTATCCAACAAAACCGATATTCTTGAATACATATTAATTATTTTTTTTCATGTTATTTTACTCATTTTGAATAATTGCTTTTAAGCATCTCATTTTATTAATTCTAATTAATTATAATGTGTTAAAGGTAATTAACAATATTGCTTGTAATCTGTTGCCACAATTTAATTGAGTAAATATAGAGTATCACTTTTTACAGTGCAGCACTGACACAATGTCCATAAAAGACTAAGTGTTGTAAATATTCTTGTCATTAAAACATAGCACCCAGGCAATACTTGTCAAATGAACGTGGATCTTTGTTATAATCACTGGGTCTTCACCAAAATTGAGCACAGCTTCGATTGAGCTCTATGGACTGTCGATCCACTGCTTCCTGCACAAGTGTGATAGCACTGTGTGATTCAGTTTAACTTCTATTCACTAATTCCACTAAACAAACATAAGCATATTGTTCTTAATGACCATTTTAATTTGCCAACTTGCTACTTAATAGTTAATGGTTAATTATAAAGAGCTCCAAACAATCTTAAAATCTAGCTAGCATTAACTATGAAGTAATATTGACTGTCTATTTGGTGCATTTATTTTTTTTGTAATTTTATTTCTGAAACTAGTGATGATAATAGTAGCTTGCATATTTTTTTTTTTCTTCCTGTCTGCGTCATTACAATTTCAACAACAGCAATCAATAACCAATTCTAACCATAGCTGGTTCAGACTAGATACTAGATAACTAAAATTAATAAATTAAATAAATTAAATGATAAAAAAATGTAAATATACAGTGTCTCTAAACAGTGTTTAAATTGAAATACATGGATAGGAGAAGGAGAGAGACTCAAGCACAGCACATAAAGATGCCAGTTTATTCACATCTGCACAAGAGTTATTGAATATGGAGATGTGGTGTTTAATGATGTAAAAGTCAAGAGTAAATCCAGTAACAACAGTCTTTAATGTCAGTAAGCATGGCAGAACAGGTCATCCTCAATTTAATGTTTCTAGAGTCTCTCTCTCTGCTTCCTTTTACCTCCATCTAGCGTTCACACTCTGAACACAACACATCTTCCCTCTCCTTCAGTAAATAAACATCTCATTTAAAATACATTACTGCACTAAAGGTGACAATAACAGTTACAAAAAAAGACTGTTACAAACATAACTAACATCTGGCCGTCAGTAAACGGTCACATTCATGAAACTCAAGACCCCTTATAAATTATGTATATTTTTTTAAAACAGATTGGCTCACCCAAAGGCTGTTTTTAACACTTCACATCTCAGTCGGTTACATTTACACTTTTGTGCCACTTTGGATTAAATGTAGTACTGAGTGGTTTGAGTGCAGTGTGCAATCTTGACTTCTCCTTTCAGGCGAAGACGAATTGACGAATTGTGCGTGTGACATTTCATATCTTGCCATCACATAGCAGAAAGATTTTTGTACCCACACACTTTTCCACTGTTAGGGCTAGGGCCTAAGCAATGAATCCTGAGCCTCACTCTCTCCCCTTGAGCAAAACATTGGGCTTTCAATACAGTTAAGCATTTTTTCTCACTAGTGAATGCATTACTTTACTTATGTTACCATTTCTCTTTTTTTTGACAAATGGAAAAGGCCTTAACATCAAAAGTAAAATGAAGGTGCCTCAGGCATGTAAAAAAAAAAAAAAAAGAAAAGCAAATTCAAAGGCTTTCAGCTGTGCTTCAGACGAGCTGTCAGTCAATACACTGGAAAACAACGCAACTGTCATTTCATATTTGCAAAAGATATTTCCCTGGAAATTAAACAGTAATGTGTTATTTTACTAGTTAATCTGATTACAAACGTTTGTTACTTGTAATGTGTTACACCACAACGGGAAAGGTGAGGCTTGGATCTACATGCAGCTTAACTTTTCTTTAATTAAACAAATGAACAAAGATCTCAACTAGAGATCTGACAGAAGGTAAACAGGCCAGCTCTGCAAACATCACAATATTTAAGTCAATACCGGACTCTGAACTGAGAAAAGTGAGGGAATAAATACACAGGTAAACAAGGAACCAAACAAGACACAGGATGAACATAATCAATGCAAACAAATTAGCATAGGAGTGCTGAAGAAGCAGCAAATAAAAGTCAAGTAGACAAACGAAGAGTTCAATGAAATGAAAATTAAAACAAAAAACAAAAGCATGTATGTGTAGGTGCATGTATGCCAGTTGTCAAATGTTCAATCAGGAACCAATGCTTTATATAACAATAATACAAATTTAAAATGACCAAAAGATCTTCTAAAACTTCAACTTAATTCCAACAGCAGAGGCAACAACAGTCACTCCTCTTAGTTATACTGTGGAAACGAAGTGCCGTGTACGGCCTGGAGTGGTATCTGAGCACCTGGCTCTGAAGTTTGCACCGCTCTGTCATCCTGTCGTTGTTCCCCGAGTGCTATACTGCAAATAATGGTGAGCACTACACCACCCACCACGAGCAGCACTGTGCCTATCCAGCCAGTGTAGATCGCTGCTCCGAACTCCCGTCTTAATACAGCATCAGCCTTCGATGCCGTTAAATGTGTAGTCCAGGAAATCACCACCAGTAAAACCAGCCCACTCACAACAAACAGGGGCCCGGATGCTATTTTAAACGATATGTTCTTAGGGTATCGTATCCAGCCGAGAGGGTAAACTGCAATGGCAAGAGCTCCCAATCCTATGGATGTGATGACGAGGATTTTCCAGGAGTTAAAGTGCTCGGTGAGATTCAGCAGAGACTGGTAGAAGGCGCAGTGAAGTCTGCCGGTCGTGTGGTGTTGCCAGTTCAGCCAAACTCCATCCCAGTACAATGGAAGTGTTGTTGTGAGGTTCTCCACCATTCCGGTTACATGCCACATGGGTAGAAATTTTGTAAGGATAGAGAAAAACCAGCCCGCACTGGCCAGCCCTAAAACAGCGAACTCTACCCTAATATTCATGTCTGTGTTTATTCAGGAGCGCCGAGCTGAACTATTTCTCACAGCATGGAAACTCACTTTACTGCATTCCAGCTGTGGGTGGAGAGACGCTGCGGTTAAAACGTGGAGGATTCCCCTTTGTGTTTTTGCCATGGTTTCATAACAAACCCCTCTGTTTCCTCACATGACGAGACATGAATAGGGAGCAGATGAATGTGCAATACTCTCAAGGTTTAGATCCTTACGAAGACAATGAAAGTATATCCTGGATCTGTGATGTAATTTGATTGTTTCCATATGGAAATGTAATACATGGCATATGTTGTCCTATATCAAGAGTGAATTTGCCATATGTATAAGGCAATTTATATATATATATATATTGCAACTACACGTCAACTAGCTCTCATTAGTATTAGAAGACTGTTAGGTTAGAGTTCATATAAGGTGACACATACTTGCAAAGTCACTTATAGTCAGAATGTGCATCCAAATAATGTGTTAGCAGATATAAAAAATCCATAGCTAAAGCAAACAGCTCAAGGCCAGCGGTGGTAAGAGAGCCTGGACTTGCTTTCCTAGCTACAGCTCTTTTGTTGTTGTTCATCAAAGATTTCTTTGTTTGGTCACACTAATCGACTGATTCCACCAGTATAGGAGGAACAAACGTGATAGGTCAAACAGAAGAACTTGATGGTTAGACAACATTCCAGTGATTCCTTCTTAATAGGTAGCACTTTATTTCAGTGGTGTACAATTCTGCTTCTGGAGGGCCAGTGTCCTGCAGAGTTTTGTTGTTCCAACACATCTGCCTGGAAGTTTCCAGAAAGCCTTGTTTTGCTGATTCAGGTGTCATTGGGATTGGAGCCAGCTTTCATCAGTACAGGGCAGCAAAAAGAGTGGTTTACAAGCTGCATTGGCAAGAAAGATCTGCTTCGTTATTAACAGACATTTGCAAGTCAAATATCCACCTCATCCAGAGCTCTTTTTTTTTCCTGTCATATAAAATATGCCGTTACCATTGCTGGGAAGATTACTTACAGATCAAAAGTAAAACGAACATGCCTCAGGTAGCAAATTCAAATTCAATAGCTCAAGCAAACCTTTCAGCTGTGCTTCAGGAGAGCTGTCAGTCAATACACTGGAAAACAACTGACATTTCATATTTGCAAAAGTAACTCCGATATTTCCCTGAAGTTATAAAGTAATGTGTTATTTTACTAGTTAATCTGATTAAATAACTGGTGTTACTTGTAATGTGTATAAGAAGTGAAGCTTGGATCTACAAGCAGCTTAACTTTTCTTTATTTAAACAAATGAACAAAGATCTCAACTAGAGATCTGACAGAAGGTAAACCCACTTCAGGATTGAGTTCAAGATTTTATTGTTTCTTTTTAAGTTTTTAAATGGGTTGGCACCTGCGTATTTATCAAAGCTTTTACATGTTCACGCTCCTGTTAAAGCACTGAGGTCGTCCAATCAGGTGCTTTTCAATGTTGCATGAAATAGGTTAAAAAATACCATACAACAACATGTAATCAGTACCCAGCTCTGCCCGCTACTATCATAGTGTGAGAAACCACCGCGAATGATCAATTGTGTGAGTAAGTGTCAATAGTTTCAGGTCTTATTGTAAACCCGTTTGTCCAATTAGATCAAAAGAGTAATTAATTTGCATTTCTGCATTCTGATTCTAAACAGCTGATAGAAAAACAAGACTCGACTGCAAAAAAATAAAAAAAATAAAATAAATGATTCTCAAGTCTGTATACTGTAATCTTAATTGACGTGCAAGGATTTATTAATGATACTTTACGGAGACAAAATAATATTCCCTTCCACCACCCATAAGAAAGATACGTTTATTCAACTGTGCTATTAGAAAAAAATATAACATTTTATTTTAGCTATACATATTCTCAGATAATGTTTTGTTTTTGTACGGTAGGGGGCGCCATTATCATATTCTGTACAGATTTTCCAAAACACAAGCAAAGAACAAACCAAAAAACATCAGATCCTATCACAAGTCTTCTAACATAACCGTAAGACATAAAACAGCATCACATTCTTTCTTTTTGCTGTTTTGTATATTCAGATTTTCATATAATAAAATATGTACAAATTAATAAATAGGTACTTAGTAGTATACTTAAAGTATGATGTAAAGTTTGCTTAATGAAAACCTCTTAGTATACTTGCTGTATAAAAGTATTAGTAGTTTACTGAGACTATACTTCAAAGTGTACAAACAAATGCTACAAGTATTTAATTAGTAAACTATCAGTATACTAATAAGTTTGCTTTTAGTATAGTTGCAGTACAAACTAAAAACATAGAGGCAAACTAGTTGTTTAATCAAAGTTTACTTCTGTTAACTCCCAAAGTTTACTCCTTTTATATACTAGAAAGTGGGCCAATTTAGTCCCAAGTAGTATTGAAATAGCACACTTAGATGTATACTACTGGTATTTGTATACTTAATTTACTAGATAATGTATACTTAAAATAAAAAAATATACTTGAACTTTACTTAAGTATAATTAATGAAATAAAATGTAATAAAAAAGTATACTTATTTTTGGTATGGGCAGGAGTCCTGCTTTATTTTAATGTGTCCCTGTTACATGTTATGCCTTTCCCTTACGGAAGGAAAATATATTTACCAATATATTTTTTTTAAATATATTGTGATATATTATTTTCCCTTTTTATTTTCTAATATTTTATATATTTGAATACATTTAATATTATATTGATGACACATATATTATGTAATATAGCACAATATACAAATGATTGCCGCTTTATATATTGCAATATATTGGAAAAATATAAATATATATAAGAATATATGCCTAATATATTACATTATATTTTCCAATATAATGCAATATATTTTTGTTTCATAAGGGTTACTATAGCAATAACAGTAAATTATTCCCACTTTCTGGAATTTGTGAGTATTTCTGGTCATCAATGATTAGTAGCTTAATGAACTAAACACAGCAAGTCAGTAACCATCCAGAAGGGCAGATAAAGAGCTCTGACACAATCAGCGTTTGACTGAATTTAATGTGTTGATTAAATGTTTCAACTTGCTGAGAAAAACTATGTCGATTATGTTTATGTATCTAGGCCTAAATATGTATATTTGTGTACTTCACGTCTGGTACAAATTGACAAGTGAAACGTCACTGAAGAAAACAAGAGTGAAGAAGCCTGGAGGCAGTATCGAGCACGCAGCCCTGTCTTCACAGCTTTCACTGAGTCACGTAATTGACAACCAAATTAGTCTCAAGCTGTGTAGACTTAAAGAGGCGCTGATCGCTGTATCAAAGTATCAATGACATCAAAGTGCCGCCAAAGCGTTTAGAAAGCAAGCGGCGTTCGCGGATTCTTTGATGTCAAAACACCAATCGGTTCTAGGCAGCGCCGCTTCAAGCCCAATTCCCTTTGCGTGGTCCTCTGTTCAATCCCTAGATTTTACTCTACAATCAGGTTTTCATTCACACTTATTCGATTACATTTTAAATTGAAGTAAACCAGTTAAATTAAGAATACCTTTTTTTACAATTAAATAAAATAATTACCATAACGAAAACCCATTAGTCATATATTATTCTTCTATTACGTCATATTGATATTCATACTGACATCTATCGCCTCACTTTAATAGGTAGGCCTACATTTAATTCAATAGGTAGCCTAAATAGAGAGGGGGAAAACATTTATTTTTGCTCATTACTTCGAGGCTTGTCACGTGTTGGTTTCTGTTTAGTTCCTGTCTGTCCTTATTTGGTTCATTTCCTGTTCTCATGATTAGATAATCATCATTAGGTCACCTGTATTATATTAGTCATCTTGTTTACTCCTTGGCTCCCTGTGTTTATAAGCCCTCAGTTTCTATCGTTCTTTTGTGTCGAATTAACATTGCTTTCAATGGTTTAAGTGTTTTGATGCTGATTAAAGACTCCTTTACTACAACACGGCCTCGTGACAAGACTATTGTGGCTATTTCATTTGACAGAGCTTTTTTCACAGGCTGCCCTGTTTCTTACACTTTCAGAATCAGAAAGAGCTTTATGATGATACAATTGGGGGAAATAATATTATTATTACTTCTACTACTACTTTAATCAATCAATTAATTAAATGATGTTGAAATGTTGTTCGCTCTCATGAGCGTCTCAAAGTTTTGAATCTTATCCTGGGACAGTCAGGGGAAAACCTTTGTGTTTCATGAGGCTTCCTTTCACCATTCAAGCATTCAAAGTATGCAGTTTCTGTGTGCCTCAAGCCCATGACATCATCCTCACACTCCGCCAACTGACTGCTTCCACTTTTGTGCATGCTTTGTGACATTTAAAAAAATAAAGCTCTCTAGTTTTTCCGGTACATACCGGCCAGGGCCGGCTCGGGCTCTGTTGGTGCCCTAGGCGAAATATTAGATTTCCACCCACACTAAAAAAATCTGAAAATAGATTTTTCAAACATTTACTATAAAATAACATACATATAGTGTAAATAAATTGTGAAAATAAATAAATGGAGATGTTGAAGCGCCTTGTAGTTATTTTCTGATTGTATCTGTTAAAATAGCCTATTAAAGAGTAGTGATGGGAAGTTCGGATCATTTTACCGACTCGGACTTTTGAGTCACGTTCAGCAAAATGAACAAATCTTTTTTCGAGTCATTTCGTTCATTTTAGCAAAATGTAATTAAAATGTTACGTTTTACTTCCCCAACACATCTAGTACTTACGCAAACATTTATCACACTACAAACAATACAAAACTAAAATGCTATAAGATAAAGAAAAGATTAAAGGGGGGTTGAAATGCTATTTCATGCATACTGAGTTTTTTACACTGTTAAAGAGTTGGATTCCCATGCTAAACATGGACAAAGTTTCAAAAATTAAGTTGTACGTTTGAAGGAGTATTTATGTTCCAAAAATACTCCTTCCGGTTTGTCACAAGTTTCGGAAAGTTTTTTTCGAGTATGGGTCTGTGTGACGTTAGATGGAGAGGAATTTCCTTATATGTGTCCTGAGGCACTTCTGCCGGAAGAGCGTGCGCTCCCGTATAGCAGAGCACTGAGAGCACAACAGACTTCACTGATCAGAGCGAGAGCGTCGCGAAATGTCACAAAAGAAGTGTGTTTTTGGTTGCCAGGGCAAGACAACCCTGCACAGATTACCAAAGAAAAAACAGCATTAAGGGAGCAGTGGATGGAGTTTATTTTTACAGAGCATCAACGGAGTTGTGCAAGTGTTTGTGTTTGTTCCCTGCATTTCGAAGATGCTTGTTTTACAAACAAGGCCCAGTTTGACGACGGATTTGCGTATAGTTTATTTCTTAAGGATGATGCAATCCCAACGAAAAAGGGTCACGATCGTGTGTTGGAACCACAGGCGGTGAGTTAAACTGCTTAAAATATCTCTGCCTCCTTGTTAGTGCGTCCGCCTCCCATCGGAGACCTGGGTTCGAGCCCCGCTCGGAGCGAGTCCTTGCTGCTGCTGCTCTCGTTCAGTTTCAGCCTTCACAGCTCTCACAGCTTCCAAACGCTCTCGACGCAAAAGCTTACTGCCGCTCGTGATTCTTTAGCTCCGCCCACACGCCACGCCTCCAGCCGGTCGTGTTTTTCCGGGAAAAATCGATACAGACTATCTTTCTCTTATGAATATAATAAAACTAAATACTTTTTGGAGTTATGAAGGATGCAGTACTACTCTATAGGTACTCAAGATTAACATGATATTGAGTGAAAACGAGCATTTCACCCCCCCTTTAATTCATTTTGTACCTGGGTCTTCAGTCCGTGATTAGCTCACCTCATCTCTTTTCTGACAAGTCTTCGGGTTCAAGTCATTCCTTAATCACGTGACAGACCCATACGCTATTTCTGACATTTCTGTCACTGTGTTTTTGTTACCGTTTCTTCAGGATCTGTGGTGTGTTATTATTTTATAAATAAATTAATTAATTAATTTATTTATTTATAAAAAATAAAATTAATTTGTCTTTTTGACTGTCTATCAGTAAATAAACATTAGGCTATATAATAATATAATAATCCAAGCCTACAATAGAAAGTATTTATAGCCTAGTTTGTTCATTTTTAATCCAATTTTGAGTTTGCTGGTATAATAATTGCTTTTCCTAGGCAAACTTGACATTTTGGTCTAATATATGTACAAGACGATTGCTCAAAAAGGACATAATGACATAAATTAAAAGCAAATATCATTTTGAATCCTAAATAAGTAACACTACAGTTCTCTAGTCTAATCTGAAGGGTGAACTCAAAAAACATAAATTATACAACAAGGTCATTTTTGTAGATTAGAATCCACTGTAAAAAAAAAAAAAACACATAAAAAAACATCTCTTTATCAAAGTGATTTCACCATCATATGGACAACATTTAAAGCATGATTATTATATAAAATAATAATAAGTACTATGCACCCATTTGTAAGTAAGGTTGTAAATTAACTAATTACTCTAGCCAATGTTGTCACGTTATGTGACAAAAGAACGAACAACCTGAAGACCCGATAGATGAACTAATCAAATCTCATTCCAGCTCAATACTGCATTCTTTAATTTGTCTATGGTTTTAGCGTATGGGTCTGTCACGTGATTAAGGAACTACTCGACCCGAAAGACTCATGAGATGAACTAATCAATTCTCTTTCCGGCTCAAGACTGCATTGACTGACACAGGTGAATTACTACTAGTGGAAAAATAACCTATAGAATACTGCGCATGCGCGACTGAATTAATCATCCTCCGAGACGACTCGTTCTTCCCGAGTCACATTAAAGATTCGTTCAAAATGAATGAATCGTTCAAGAACAACATCACTATTAAAGAGATCAGACATGAGCTATGCCCTCAACTATAGGGCCTTTCACATTGCAGAAACCTTTTCATTTTACCAGAACTAATTGTGCAACTACCCACTTTTGGACATTTTTGTAGCGGACTACCTTTTTCAAGAACCAGATTAGCTCCTACTCTGGAGCAGGGTCTAACCAGCACAACTGGTACTATCCGTGACGTAAGTAGACACTGATGCCCCGTTTCCACCGCAGGAACTTTATCCAGGAACTAGGGACTTTGGCCTGGTACTCGGTGTGTTTCCACCGCATTAACCAGGAACTAAATAAAGATCTGGGGTAAAAAAAAAATGCCCCTCAGAAAGTCCCTGCTGGCGAGGTAGTACTTTTTCAGAGTTCCGGAACTTTTGGGGGCGGGACTTGGGAACTAAACATCCTGATTGGTTGAGTTCAAGCAGCATTGGTTGAGTTCACCACCATTTATTCGGATCATTTTCAAAATATTACTGTTATTGTGTCATGAAATGTAATTTTAAAAGTATTTCAGGCGAGAATGTAATTGTTTAAAACTCAAATCTGTGATTTATTTATAATGACAGAGCCTATTTAAAATTGTGTTTCGCCGATCTCTGAGACATGAGCTCCACACGATCAGCGGGAGCTCAGTGATCATCTATCCGCCGAGAAGCAGCCTCAGCTTGGATGGACCTTCTGGTATGTGCCGCTGGCTCTGATGTCTCTTTAGTGGTTAAACATAAAATATAATTCGTTTTGGGTAAATCTAACAGGTTATCTTTGGTCTGTATTCAGTTGATCTATATGTTAAAATGAAAATAAAAAAGGCAAATTTATATAATATTTAGTTTCATTGTAATGGCGGTATGTACACATATCCCTGAACTAAGTACATTTCTGCGGCTGTTATTATGCTTAAATGAAAACGAAAGGAGGCAGTGGTATTTGATATCCTATTACGTTTTATTGTAAATATACAGGGAGGAAAATTGCAGTAGTCAAGACGAGCTGTTTGCAGTATGACCAGATTCATGTCGTCGCGGAGATCACACACAGGAGTCGAATAAGAAAATCTGAACTAACGAGGATGCACATCCAAAATCAGCGTACTTTGTATTGAGAAGCGTGCGCAGACCTATGTCACCAGACTATTTGCCTAATCTTCTCGGTACTTTACACCGCGGTGGAAACACAGAAAGCAACAGGTCTGGGGGGAAAAAAGTTCCTGGGACAAAAAAGTTCCTGGTACAAATGTTACGGGTAATTTCGGTGGAAACGCGGCATGATTGGCCAGACGCGTTCGAAGACGCCCTCACCAGCCATGATTTAAAACACCATGTAGCATACTGTAAACACTGCGTCAACTTATTTTGCAAGTATGATGAATAGCATTAAATATACTGATGTGAAATACAGGCACTTGAAATTCTATCAGAAGAAGGTATCTCCGGAGACAGGAAGTAAAGCAGAATTTGCCTCTGAAAGCAGCATTTTAGAGTTTTCGGATGCAGCCACTGCTTCTGCGTGTCAGAGCATGTGATATATTATAAGGAGTAACTATATGTTTTATGAAATTTAGTGAAGTAAAAAGTATGATCTTATGCTTCGGAATTTAGTGATGTAAAAGTTACTCAAAATAAAACTACTCCAGTAAAGTACAAATACTTCAATAATGTACTTAAGCACAGTAATGAAGTAAAGCTACTCCAGTTACTGTCTACCACTGGTGTAGAGTGCACAATGGTCACAAGAGGGTGCATTCCCAACCCCCCCCCCAAAAAAGCAAAACTTTCCTGTGGCACCCTCCATTCATTTTGCGCAGTCAGTACCGGGTTATGGCTTTCAGGCTACGAAATGCCCCTGCAACTTTTCAGCGCATGGTAAATATTGTTTTGTCAGGAATTAAAAATTGTAATGCAGTAAATTTAGTAAAGCAACGATCACTTATTTGGGCAAGCAGGTAGGTCAAGGTGAAGTTTGTCCTGTTGATGCAAAAATATCTGCTATTGTTGACTTTCCTGTCCCTACGACAAGACGAGAGGATCTACCTGATGAGCCCCTTTCACACTGCACGTTGGACCCGCAATATTTCCGGAACATTGCCGGGTCGCCTTCTGTGTGAAAACAACCACGTCCCGGGATTGATTACCGTATTGAAACCGGGTCGGGGACCTAGTAACATTGCGGGGTTCGACCCGGGACGAGCGCTGTGTGAACAAAAGCCAGATCTAATTCCGTGTAGAAGTGATGACGCGCGTTATCGGCTGTTTTGAAGGATAATCAACGTTCGCGATGAAAACATATGTGCAAATTGTAATGAAGCAGAGATCAGTTAGTTACTCACTTTCCGCGCTGACGCAGAGATCGTTTGCTTGCTTCAGTGAAAGTATAACGTGCCAAGCCTTGTCGACTCGTACATTACACGTCACGCGCTGATGTCACGTGTCGTTACGGGATCTTCAAGGGTTGTGTGTGAAAGCACGCACATATACCGGGTCATCACTGGCAGTGTGAAAGTGCCAAATCTACCCACCTGGGAACAATTGCAGGAACACTTTACCTGTGTTTTTGCCGGAATGGCAGCGTGAAAGGGGCTTTACTCTGCTGACGTAGGATGCTGATGTCCATGATTGAGTCGCCAATGGCCTGCAGCTGTGCAGTTTAAAAGAGACTAAAACTTTAATGGCAAAGAGAGAGACGGGGTGCTAGGCGAATGTGTGAAACTCTGTGAAGACTGTGAAGATTAGTCTGAGAGTTTACTTTTGTTAGGGTTAAGGTTCTGGCTTTGCCGTAGTTCACTTGTCGATTTATTTTGATGTGCACGTTGCACCTGTTTGATGTTATCTGATCACCTGTTGAGAATCGTTAGCCTCTGATGAGAGTTGTGCAAGTTGTGTTGGAGAGGTTGTGAGTAAGGTAAGCATGTCGCGACATACACTTACATCATGTAGGTTTCTCTTACAGTATTAGACACACTAGGTTAGAGCAGGAGGGGCAATTTTTGTTTATGTTTTTGTTTGATTAGTTAGACTAGGGTTAGCTATGGCATCTTTTACGCTGAAGATGTTTGTTTCTACATTTTCTGTTGATAGATAGTTTAGTCTGGTTAACTTTAGTTGGGGCTTTGGGGGGTTTGCTTTGTTTAGTTTTTTTTATTTAAGCATCTCTCTCACTCCTTCCTCTCCTCCAATTTGTTTTCCGTCCGTTATTCATTTGATTGTGCATATTATAAATATAACTTTACTGCTTCATCCTCTTTCAAGCACTGTAAAAAGAAAACAACATTAGAACCTAAATTACTGTCTGTTTGGGTGGCCGCAGAGTATCCCTTTAATATTGATCAGTAATCATTTTACTCACAAATTAAAAAAAATAGAGCATACAGTTTAGGGGGACAATTCGACAAATAATTATTTTTTACATTATTTTAAACTTTTAAACTATTACTCAAACTTATTTGTTTGAATCATTACAAAACGGAAGTACACGATTAAACATTATAATAAACTCTTTATAATGTCTCTCTCTCTCTCACACACACAAACATATTCACCCACAAAATATTAAGTAATTTCATTATATGTCTGAGTCATCTAAGGTTTAATTTTAATTAAATTGTATTTTATCTATACTGTGATTAGCACACAAAACTGAAAAGCACAAATTTCTTTCTTCCTTTCTTTCTTTTGATAGTCAATTAAAAATACCACTTTCCTTATTAAGCACAGAAACCTCAAAATCCAAGCATTTTCTTTTATTCTTTAAACTTGCCTCAGTTGTGTAATATCACTTTTGAACTGGATCAGTGTGTCTGTTTAGTGTCATGTGTTGTATATCACACATAGTTCTTTATGGCATAGCTGCTGTGGGTGTCAGTCTTTGTTAAGGTGTATCTCGGTGAGTAGTTGTGCCGCTCTGGTGGGCAGCTGGTGCAGAGAACCGCCCCACCAACGAACAGAAAGCCCGAAGTGACCCAGCCCACATAAAGCGCCGCCCCCATCTCCCTCTTCAGCGCTTCGTGGATGATGGGATTGTGAAAGTCTCTGATGATGGAGTCGGCCGTCCAGGACACGGGCACCACTGCGGTCAGTCCAGAAAGCATGAAGGTGATCCCAGAAACCACCACGATCCGTGCTTTGGCTCGTGGGTTACTGAGGCAGTTTGTGCAGTCAGCCCCCACCAGAAAGATGAGGAAAGCCAAGCAGGCCATAGCCATGGAGGTCACGATCAGCCCACGAGAAGCCTGCAGGAAAGGATCCAAATCCAGCAGCGCGTCATAGAGTTTACACTGCATCTGACCGATGCGCTCGTACACACACGTCATCCACAGACCCTCCCAGAAGACCTGAGCCACCACAATGTTTGTGCCGATGAAGGCCGTCACCTTCCACATGGGCAGAGCACAGATGATGATGGTTCCTGCAAAGCCGATCATTGAAAGAGTGATTCCCAAGACCTGCAGAGCCATGGAGGGGCTGGGGAGGATAGAGAACAAACGTTAGGAAAATGTTGTTTTATTTCTGAGCTTATTTACAGTGCTTTTCATTATGAAATAGATGTGATTAAGTTGCAGCAATACAAAGAAATATATTTCCTCATATATGAATGATCAATGTATTAAATGACATAACATCGGGCGCACACACCTGGCCCTAAGTTAACTTCCGGTCTGTGTTTGTTTATCAGTCTGGCTATAGCACTGTCTACTATAGCAGTTAAAGTTATACTGAAGTTAGGCTAAGGTGGTTGTGCTGTGGGATGTGTTTCCCATACATTTATTTGTCTGTGACACTCACAATATCAGTTCTTATATCACTATACTTCTGCTGGCAGAGAATGAATTTACATTTCCAGTAACTATGATTTACACAGTAAACATATTTTGCTTGTTATCAAAAATGATCTACTCTTGAGGAACTACTTAGCTGTTGTTATTGATTCTATTTAGAAGTCTACTGAAAGTTAGAGGCACAAAAACGTGCATATAATATAAAATATGCTTTATAATATATAGATGCACATGTGATAAGATACAGCACTGCATGTGTAAAAATATATTAAGCATATTTTCACTCAAGCAGTATACACACATACTATATGTTTCTTATTTTTGACAATCTCTTTGTAACACTCTTCTTTAGCAGACTATCACTGTGCTGAAAATTGCACAGCCATCGCTTTTTTATTTATTTATTTGTTTTTAAAATAAAGTAGCATGTATTTTAATGTTGTCTGCTCTTCTGCACAAACTCACACACACCAGAAACACTTTTAACATTTCAAAATAATACAACATTAAACACTAACAGATCTTCCCCTATATTAATAATAAGCAAAAACACAACATAACACTTATTACATTTTTTTTAAACATTTTTTACTGTCCTTTAACAGTCAGAACCAAAGCATGCTGGGAACTAATGTCTATATACATTCACATTTATATGGGAACATCTATGTGCAATACATACTCAATAAAGGATCACACAATGAATATTATTTTTATGTCTTTATTTCTAAATATATTTGAATGTATCAATATATATAGCCATACATAGTCCAGGCATATATTAAAAAAATATAAGCACTAGTTTCCAATATATGGAAATATTTTATATATTGTGTTATATTTTGCGGTTTATTCCCATATAGTTTTGTTTTGAAGGGCTAGCATATGAATGACTTTTTCTTGATGGGGGCAGAATCAAACTATGGATGATGTTTAATTGGAATTGGTTCAACTGAGACGTTTGTGTTTGGAGCGTGAATGAAACCGATACTGACTGAGGAGCAGATTTCTCAACAGAGAGCTGGAGAGGTGTTTTTCATGCTTTTATTTCTCTCTTTGACATCATTACTTAACATCTCTGAGAATGCGACGCATGGGCTCCGATTTAAAATAATTTGCATGTGCTTCACTTCACAAAATACATGACATTTCCTTGAAGTAACTGAAGTTATCTGAAATAACTCTGTGACCCGAGACTGCTGAGAAGGGAAAATAAGAAAATGAACAAATGATGCTTTCACTGTAAGCAAGGCCAGGTTGTTTGTGTATTTAAACCTGAGTACAGTGTAATTTGAGCCTTTAAGGAAGGCTATGTGGGAGAACTGGTTTTCAGTTTAACTGAGTAACTAAACTGAACTCTTGTTTATATGAACAATTCAGATGTGTCAGACATAGAAAGAAACACTTACGTCACATTACCCATTACTTTTGTAACTCTTTGTACAGGTGAAGGAACAGGCAGCAGACGGAATATACATCATGATGCCATCATAATTAACTACTGTAACCTAAACCCACTGTAAAAATGGCTGTAGTGTAATAGAAACTGTTAAAATAAACATCTTGTTCTGAAAGTGTATGTCGTTTCTTCGACTGACTAATGCTATCAGTAGGTGTTCTTGAACAGCAGGTTCTTCTAGTGCTGTGTACTTTGTGTTCCAGTCCTCCTACTCAGACTGTGAGATTGAACACAGAAAAGCAAAATAATACAAATTAAATCAAATAATACTTAGCAATAAAATGAAGTGAAATAAAATAAAAACACCAACAATGATTTAGGAAGCATGTTTCATTCAAATAAAACACAAAAATGACTTAAAAACAGCCCATCAGCAAAACATTCCACAGCAACTACTTATCCACCATGTACTGATACAGATACATAATCTTTGACCAAATTACATTTTAGCTTTTTCATCACTGAGCAGCAATAATTTAAGTTCAAATTTTGTTTTGGCAGTAAATTCAGTCTCACTAAAACAAATATATATATATATATATATATATATATATATATATATATATATATATATATATATATATATATATATATATATATATATATATATATATATATATAGAGCCATTTTTGACATTTAAAAAATATGAGTATATATTTTTAAATGCATTTCAAAATATTTTCTGGTCTCCATATTTTCAATACATTCAAAAATGCATTCACATTTCCCAATTTTTTTTTTATTTGGTGTCTATAACACTTATTGAGGACATACAGTATATTAAATCTAGCTTTGATCTCTTTTAGGCTGTTTAGTCCACATTTGCATTTAGAATAACGATTGGAAAATGTAGACTTATATTTAGGTATAAGAAGATCTAAACAAAATATATTTTCAACATATTAAATCAATTTTATTTAAATTCTTTATTTACACCATATATTGAAAATATATTTTGGCCAGAAAACATATTGTGCGCTATGGGCATATTTCATTAATATAAAACTGTGGACAATATTATTGACAAGCAAGTGCTTTTGCGCAAGCATTTACAAAAGAAAATTCAAAGAGCTAAAGGTGCACTAAATATTTCACATACAATATTTTGTCACTTCAAGACACACCACAAAATTATCTTTCAAATAGTTTCTGATAGTCTGATGGCAAAGATGCAGGTCTGGGGAGGAGTTGGAGAGCGTGAGACTGGTGCTGTGTGCATGGTTCAGAAGAGCATCAATCCCTCTGGAAGGCTTAGAGACAAATGTGGAGAAGTTTTTCTCTTTTGGTGTACAAGAACTGCAAAGTAGCCCCCCTCCCAGCACCAGAAGCAGCCCTGCAGCCCAGCCGAGGTAAAGAGAAGCCCTCAGCTCCCTGCGCTGAACATCCAGAAACACGGGGTTATAGAAGTCATTCACCATAAAGACAGCAGCCCAGGACACAGTGATGAGACACAGAACTCCAGAGACCATCAGAAGCACGCAAGCAACAACGGATGCTTTCATTTTTCCTCGTTCCTCAGCTATAAAGTTAGTGCATTTCCCTGAGAGGAGTGCCACAAGAATCCCAATATACGATTATAGGTTCAGTAACAGAGAATGCACGTGCTTATAAAATGTAAATCACAATTTTGCATGATTTTTCTGAAGGTATGGGCCAGGCTAGGTGTGATCGGATTGGACTATGTAAAAAGTCCACAAATTGCATTTAAATAGATACACTTTTTGATTGGTAATTACGGAGCCCCACACATGACATACAAGAAAAAAATAAATAAATTGTGCACACGATTCGTTCCCTCAATGTACTAAAACATGCACACGATTACTATTGCGTTCACTCGATTTGCTAAATCGTATGCACGATTTAGCAAATCGAGTGAACGAATTAGGAAATCATGAGCACAATTTATAAATCGAGGGAATGCAATAGTAATCGTGTGCACGTTTTAGTACATTGAGGGAACGAATTAGTAAATCATGCACACAATTTAGCATAATATTTTTTCCTGCATGTCATGTGCGGGGCTCCGTAGGTGATGAAAGTCGTATGTAATTTGACGATGCACAAACACAACACAACGCAACATATCATTATTTTTACACCCGCTAGAGGGCACTAAACTTTAAAACGTAAATATAGGTCGTAATTCAATGCTTGCACGAACGTCCTGTAGGGTCGTTTTTTTTTTGGTTGGAGGACAATTGGTTCAATTCGAGTCGTAGATTTAGAAAAATACATACTGGTCCACATGAGAATCTCCACAAACTGAGGCAAAGCGTCCTTTTGAGATTCTTTGCATTTCTGAAAATAAAGGGCTTTTTAAATATATGAGACATCAGTTTATGGTCAATTCCTAAAGGGGGGACTTTTGTTTAATCAAACTTTTTTAGAAGAATATTGAAAGCTTTCTACAGTTTGAATTCTGTGTTTCTATATTCATCCAGGTCCACATGAAGAACAGTATTTAATGTTAACACAGAAATGTCTCACAAAAGTATGTGACCAATGCCTTTGCTTTCACCACTGCTGACATCTTGTCTTACTGGTTTGGGAGGACCTGTGTAAGTTTCAGCAAAACAACTTCACAGTGTTTTGGTTGGCACAGAGATTCTGTGTTTTCTATTTCCGTTTAAATGTCAAAAGTGTTCAAACATCCTGCATTTATGAAATATTTAAATTCTGTGCTAATCTTTTTTTTTTTTTTTTGCTTGAACTTTTTCTAATTTACTGAAAAATGAAACATTAATCTCAGGTATGGATTTAATGTTGGCATGCCCTCATTTCAAAAGGGCCCATCATCAACACATTCCACTGTTTATACCTGTATGACCCATCATATGGTATTGACACAGACACATAATCTGAATTTGATCAAATTCTGATTAATAACATAATATTATTCTACATGCACTGAAAACACGGCCATTGCCTTTTCCAGGAAGACTGAAAGAAAGTGTGGTCCTCCTCTTTTTAGCCTCTTCATGTGGATCTAGTGAATTTACTCTTTGATTTATGTTGAATTAGCCTTTTTTTAAGCTTGCTGGCTTAAAATGATTTTAATCCACTACTGGTCTTTCACCACTGAGCAGCATAATTGTATTTTTTGGCAAAAAGTTATAGAGTATGTGTTTACCCATTTGAAAAAGTGCAGTCAATGAGCAAATATTAGTGAAGAAACAATTGTTTAGTGGGTCTAATTTTCACTAAATTTATTTTAATGAAGTGGACACAGCCTAAATATGCATGATTGTTGTTTATTAATTTTTTTTTCACAGCAAAATAGAGATTGGTTTAACAGCATTGCTTAAAACCGGTTTTACAGGAGTTCTTCTCTAACATCTCTGTCGCTATTTTCAAGCTTCAGCAAAATCTAAGTTTTCTTTGATGTGAGAATATTCAGTACTGTCAAAATATCATTATGAAATGAAGCCAATGCAGTATTAATAATCTGTTTTACAGAAGCATTAATTTTAATAAACAAAAGTAAGACAAATTTACTGATTGAGACATCTTTGCAAAAAAAAGCTTATTTATGTAAGAAAAAAATGTATATGGTTATTGCACATTTTATAAAACCATGGCCTTTGTAATTGATTAACAGTCAGATACCCATAATGATTAATGGAACTATTCATATTGTCATATTGAACATAAAAATACATAAAACAAAAACGAGAACAGCTTGTTTCTATAATAAAATAAAATAAAATAAAAAAAACAGTTTCAGATCTCCGTAGCTTCACTGAGTTAGATTCCTCTCATCACATTATAAATGCATACTTTCTCATTCAGTGATCTGTAGAATCACAGCACAAAGTCTCAGTAAATAAACTACGCCATATCAGAGACTGTCCTCCCTTCGTTTCTCCTTGGGAAACAAAAACAGAAATGGGAAAAAAATAGGTTTTTGTAAGTGAAAAGGTCTTTGTATGCTTGATTACTTTCAGACGTAGGCTCTGCTGGTGGCAGTGGACCGTGGCTGAGAGTACTTGATGTTGTATTTTTCCTCTTTAGGTGGGCAGGAGCTGCACAGAATACCTCCTCCCAGGAGCAGCAGTGCAGCCGCTCCGAATCCGATATAGAGAGCAGGCCCGAGCTCCCTCCGTTGGGCATCTGTCATGATGGGATTGTAGAAATCCCTGACGATGGTGTTAGTTGACCAGCAGACGGGGACCAGGACCAGCACTCCAGCGACGATGAAGATCACACCACTGGCAATAGCTACCTTTGCCTTGCTGTCGTCCCTCTCAACAAAGTTGGTGCATTTTCCACCGGCAATCCCCAGGATGAGCCCAAAGAGGCAGATAATGATGGCGATGATCACAAGCGCCCGAGCAGCCTGCAGGTCCTGAGGTAAAGCCAGGAGTGAGTCATAGATCTTGCACTGCATCTGTCCTGTGCTCTGGACTACACAGTTCATCCACAAGCCCTCCCAGATGATCTGTGCTGTCACAATGTTGGCTCCAATGAACGCAGACATCTTCCACATAGGAAGGGCGCAAATAATAATCGCTCCCAAGAAACCGATAATGGCCAGGGACAGGCCTAGAATCTGTCGACACATAGACACCATTTTTCTCTCGTTTGTTCAGCTTCGTTGGATGGAAAGTGTTTGCTCCTCGGTTAATCGTAGTACTGACTTCTGATCTTAGCTTTCAGATTTTTAAGATTGTCTGAGAAGGGAGGAGTCCAGGTCAGATGACCCTGAAACCGGGTTAAGGTGAATTTTCAAGCCTGACCAGATTCCCCAGCAAGGAATGACGGTTTCGGTGAGAAGGGCATCAATGAGCAACAATAAAGCGTCACACAAACACAAAGAAACCAAGACATCAACAAAAAGGATTGGGTAGTTATCACACAAACTTGTTGAGACTCAAAAAAAAACAAAAAAAAACAATTGAAGCTAAAAATAAAGCTAAGCGATATTATCAAATTTTCATTTTTGGTTATTTTTATTTTGTGTTTTAATATTTAAGCATTTTTGTCTATTTGACAGCAATAGTCAATTTCAAGCTCAATTTTCAGTTAATGAAGTGTTAATATAAAAATGAAATTCTGAGATAATTTATAATAATAGTATATTTATTGACATAGTACTTGAAAATGTAATATACTCTCTTGAAACATACATATATACATACTTCATTAGCATTAAATCATATCTGCCAGTAGAACAACTTAAATGAGAGGAGAAAAGAGTACAAACAAGATTTTCCAAATCATCTCTATTCAAAGACTAGCAAAGAATGAGACACTGCAAGTAAATCATACATACATTTACACATTTTATTTAAGCAAACACTTAATTAAGTAAAGATTACATTAAAAAAAGTTTCAGAAAGTGTAAGTTCCAATTATTGTCCATTAGCTAAAGATATTGTCCTGGAACAGGTGAGTAAGTTGGGGCCGGATAAGCTTTGTTAGGAACATAAGCTCCAGTATATACAGCACTCGGGGCGTATGTTTTGGCAGGCATATAAGATCCAGGAGGCCCATACATAGGTCCTTGATAGGGGTACATGCCTGGATAATTTGGATACATATCTTCATTTGGTGGGCAGGAAGTACACAGAATGATCCCTCCAAATAGAAGAAACCCTGAGGCGCCCCAGCCAATGTATATGGATGCCCCAAGCTCCCTCTTTTGGGTCTCGATTGTGAGAACGCTCTGGAAATCTGAGATGGTGTAGGCTGAGGACCAGCAGACAGGAATGAGACAGACGACTCCAGCTATAATGCACAGGATGCCACCAAGAATCACCACTTTGGCCATGGAGGACTCTTTCTTCAGACAGCTGGTGCACCGGCCTCCCACAAACGTCAAGAGCATCCCAACAAAGCCGATCACTATTGCGATGACGGTCAGCGCACGTGCCGCTTGCAAGTCCTGGGTCAGCCGCATGATTGAGTCTTGGACTTTACACTGCATCTGTCCTGTGCTCTGGACCACACAGTTCATCCACAAGCCGTCCCAGACGATCTGGCCCGTGACGATGTTGGCACCGATGTACGAAGTGACGCGCCACATGGGAATGCCACAGCAGACACATATGCCAATGAATCCAATGAAGCACAGGACCTGTCCGGAAACCTCTTTAGCAATCCTCCCCATGTTGAAGCTGCTGGTGCCGTCAAACTCAAACGCAGCTCTTGGTTTGGTCTTATCCCATAAGTGTCTGAAAAACAAGCAGGAAGTGATGGCCTGTTTGATTAAGACACAGATCCTCACTGGGAGGAGTTTTGTGGATATTCCTGCTGAACCAGATTCCAAAGAAAGATTCTTTGTATATGCAACCTGCTCAGTACTTTCCATGGAAATGTGACAGATCTGGTTTGGACAGTCTATAGTTGTTATAGATGATGTTATTTTTGAACAAAGATTTGAAGATTCTCACAGATGAGTGCAACATTTGTCAAGTTAATGAAATGCTAAAAAAATATAGATTAATAAGTACATATGATTTATGTTATCTGATGCAGTAACAAAAATGTAGTACTGTGCTCAATGTAAAAATATCGTCACCGTCTATATATATATTGTCACCGTCTTCAACTGGGGTGCCCGTCTTCTGTGAGTGTTGTGTTTGTTTGGTGCCATGTGCTTTGTCCTGTCTCTTTTCTTGCCCCGCCTATCTGGTTACCTCATCATTGTTTTAGTTGCTACACCTGTGTTTCTCCCTTGCTCCCGGACTCATTTGCCTTCACTCCACACAGCTGTGTCACCCACTCAAAAATTCACTCTGCACACATGTTCACATACTCACACACACAGCTGTTCCCCATTTGTTTTGGAGTATATATTCTTGTCTCACCCACCACTCTGCATGGCTGTATTGTCTAATGTCATTTTGTATGTTTAGTGTCTCGCATTTTGGCTGTGTCTGCTCTGTTCCTGTGATTTGTTTCTGTTTTGTTTTTTGCCTTGTTGGCCTTTTTGTTCCTATTAAAGTATATTTCCCTGTATTTGGACCCAGACCCTGTTCCTTCTTTGCTGGTCCGCGACATACATATATATATATATATATACACACAGTGCTTTCAGTGGGCCGGTACGCACTCAGTACTGCCACTTCCAAATATAGCTCTTGAGCGTATCGCGACCTTTCCGTGTGCCCAGATGGTGTTTTTAGTGTACCGGTACGCTCATTTGGACATCTGTTTTAATAGAGGTTTTCATCTTTTGCCTGCGCTGCCGCTTTTCAGAGCGCCTTTCACAATGCACGCTTCCTAATTTGTCCCACTGAGAGCAGAGACTACATTACCCAAACACCCTTGAGTTTTGCAAGTGAAAAGCGCATGTGTCGCTTTTTCCGCTGTCAGTAAAAACTCAATGTTGCCGGAGAGAGTGTGTGAAATGTGCACAGTCAACTCTGTAAAAATTCAAATACAATGAATAACACAATATGCTCTCCTTGCGTCAGACTCTGAGGACTAAAACAACATGATCCTGCATGATATCGCTGCAGGTCAGATGCAAGCTAATGAAGTAAAGCAGTAGCTCTTTCAGTCCCGAAATCTAAACTGTTGTCCCGAACCTGGCCCTAATTGTCCCGGAAATTATACTAAAGCAAAATCTTTACTAGTTATTGTCTTATAAACATTAAAAACTGTCTGTGGAGGTTGAGTCATCCTGTACCGGCACCTCTTTTGGGCCACTTAAAGCACTGTATATATATATATATATATATGTCAGGGTGTGCCTGTGCCACCCACAGTGGCATCACTGAACATTCTAAATCATACATTTACATTTACATTTATTCATTTAGCAGACGCTTTTATCCAAAGCGACTTACAGATGAAGACAGTGGAAGCAATCAAAAACAACAAAAAGAGCAATGATATATAAGTGCAAATCTCAGTTAGGTTAACACAGTACACCTAGCATGGGATTTTAAATAATATAGTAAATAAAAAGAAAACAGATAGAATAAAAAAAGAACAGAGCAAGCTAGTTAGAGGTCTTTACACATACACACACACACATACATATACAATTGCATAATAAATGAAAAGAAAAATAGAATACAAAAAGATTAGAAAGGTAGTTAGATTTTTTAATGAATAGAATTAGAATATTGAGTGTTAAAGTTCAAGGGTCAAATAAAGATGGAAGAGATGTGTTTTAAGCTGATTCTTGAATATGGCTAAGGACTCAGCTGCTCGGATTGAGTAGGGGAGGTCATTCCACCAGGAGGGAACATAGAATTTACAAGTCCGTAAAAGTGACTTTGTGCTTTTTTGGGATGGCACAATCAAGCGACGTTCACTTGCAGAACGCAAGCTTCTAGAGGCACATAAGTCTGAAGTAACAAATTTAGGTAAATGGGTGCAGAGCCAGTGGTAGTTTTGTAGGCAAACATCAATGCCTTGAATTTTATGCGAGCAGCTATTGGAAGCCAGTGCAAATTGATAAACAGAGGTGTGACGTGTATTCTTTTTGGCTCATTAAAAATTAATCTTGCTACCGCGTTCTGGATTAATTGTAAAGGTTTGATAGAATTGGCTGGAAGACCTGCCAAGAGAGCATTACAATAGTCCAGCCTGGACAGAACAAGAGCTTGAACAAGGAGTTGTGCAGCATGTTCCGAAAGAAAGGGCCTGATTTTCTTCATACTCTCAGGGGCACAGAAATAAGAATCCAATATATGGTGCAATAATGCTAAAAATTTATTTAATTTACATTTTAAATTATTTTTGTTAAAATATATCTGCCGACATTTGGACTGCAAACCAATGAACAAACAGCAGCTGACTGTGACCACAGCAGTCTAAACAGATAATTTTTGATTGCACATTGCTAGCTAGCAAAATGTCGCAGAGCTCCTTTCTTAATTTTTTTTTAGCAAAAAAACTTGGCTTGATGAACAGCCGGACACAAAGCTTAACGTTACACCTGATGAGGATGTTTCTCCCTCCCTGGGCCCAACATCAACAGACAGTGTTGCCAGATTGGAAATGTCCAAGTATCGTACCAGAAGTTCAAAATTATCGTATTTGGGAGAAAATTATTGCATTTAACAATTAACTACATTTTGACACGACCTGCAAATTACCACAAGTAGTATGGTTGGATGGAAGCAGTGCGACAAAAATACTATCCCATAATTTTGCACAGTAATCTGACAATAAATGTGGCACACCCAGATTTTCATATGCACACCCAGAGTCCCTTTTCTGGCTACACTACTGATATATACACATACATTTTTATACTTTTAAGCATAAATGCTTAGCTTGGACTATTTCCCGCTGCTTCTTCATGCTTTGCGTAATCATGTCGGGAAGTTCACACGTGGTTTGTTCTTCATCTGTTTACTTGGTTCAAAAAGGTAGGGTAGGGTGAAGAACTCCATTTAATTTTCTAATCCAACTTCAAAATCATCCTACAATGTTGTTTTACCTTTTTTGTAATGGGCATTTGACTTTCTTCGCATGCTTGCATTGTAAACACTGGGTCAGTACTTCTGCTAAATCTAGCAGGGCCTTGTCATTTCTAGGCTGGACTACTGAAATGCTCTTCTGGCTGGACTTCCATCAAGCATAATCAAACCTCTAAAATTAATTCAGAATGAAGCGGCATGACTGGTCTTCAACAAGCCCAAAAGAGCCCATGTTACACCTCTCTTTATCTCCTTGCATTGGCTACCGGTTGCGGCTAGCTTCAAGTTCAAGACATTGATCCTCCAACAAAGAATGACCATATAGGTCCTTTGTGCAAGCATTTATTACGACCTATATTTACGTTTTAAAGTTAAGCGCCCTCTAGCGGGCGTAAAAATAATGACAGTATTGCGTTGCGTCTGTCGTCATGAATTGACGTATAACGTAATTACCAATCAAAACGCACGTTTTTTAAATGCAATGTGTGGGCGTTTTACACCGATCTCACAGTATTTCCTACATATTTTACTAGGTGGCTTATTCGTTCGAATGACCACACCTAACCCCACCCCTAAACCTAACCCTCACAGAAATCATGCTAAATTATGATTTATTGAGCATATACATTTTCGTGCACATCCATTCCTTGGGATCGAACCCATGATAGCATGATTACATATCAAGGTATAATGCAATAATCTACTAACTGAGCTACATGAAACGCAAACCAGAGGGCAAATCAGTACAAAAAAAGAGTACAATACATTAATATGAAAACGACCTTTTGCAGATAGGGGCACAATTGCAGTATACGCTCTGATGGGTCGTATTTCAGGGATTTGGACAAACGACCTATACAAGCGTATTGATTGGAGGACAGGTTGGCTAAAACGGAACCAAGAGAGAAATATTCTGATGTTTTGATCACTAGATTTGACATTTTACCATACCATTTAAATATTTATTTCTTATTTATGTATGAAATAATATTATAAGTGTACTAAACAAAAAGTTTTAAACGTGTATTAACTTATGATATGTTTTAATTAATAATTTTCTTCAGGCAGGTGCTGCACTGGCCTTTCACAAATGTCAACAGCATCCCAATAAAGTCAATCATTACTGTGATTGCAAGTCCTGGGTCAGCTGCATGATTGAGTCTTGGACTTTATACTTCATCTGTCCTCTGCTCTGCATCACACAGTTCATCAGACTTCTTTGAAGTGTCTTCAAACAAAGATGGGCCCATTAATTATTTAAATAATAAACATGTATTAACTTGTGATATTTTCTTTTAATTAAATAATTGTTTGGTTTGGCTCAGCTACCAGGTCAGACATCAGGAAATTGCAATGCACAGTCAGAACTGCTGAGAGGATTATCAGTGCTCATTTGCCCAACCTTCGAGACCCCTCACATCCAGCACACACACTCCTATAGACTGTTGCCCTCTGGCCGGTGCTACAGAGCACTTAGCACAAAAACAGCCAGACACAAGAACAGTTTTTCTCCCCAGGCCATATCCCACCTGAAAATCTGTCAAAAACTCATCAAAACATTCCACTATTAATTATGGAAGCCCGTTCCCACCACTGAATAAAAAAATAAAACAAGGTAATTGTGACTTTTTATCTCACATTTCTGAGGAAAAAAGTTCTTATCTTGCAATTCTGACTTTATAACACACAATTGTGAGTTATAAAGTTTATATTTCACAATTCTGGCTTTTTTTCATATAATTGTAAGTTATAAAGTCAAAATTGTGAGTTAGAAAGTCAGAATTATGAGATATAAACTCACAATTGTGAGAAAAAAGTCAGAATCGTGAGATAAAAAGTCCAGGTACCTTGTTTATTTATTATTTAGTGGTGAAAATGGGCTTCTATAGTACATGTAAATACCACATTTGCACATACACAATTGTGTTTGTCCATATTTTCATTTTTCTCTATATTTCTATTACTGTAGTGTTATTTATAATTTATTGTCTACTCTCTCTATTATTAGTGTTTTTTATAACATTAAATTCTATGTATGTACTGCACTGCAATGTATGCTTGTATTTTCTGTACTTTAAACTCCTGACACCATTACAAGTTATTTGTGTGTGTAAACACAAATGACAATAAAGCACTTTCTGATTCTGAATCTGAATTAATACCATACATCAGTCAGACAAATTAGGATCCTTTGTTGTTATTTTATTGAAATAATACACCTGATAAATTAGAGGATAATAAAAAAAAGGTATTATTGTTCACCAGTGCTGGGTAGTAAGTAACTGATTAATTTTTGGAATCTGATTATGTAATTCAGATTATTTATAAACTGGATTATGTAATCAGATTCCAAATAATTAAGTACTAGTAACTAGATTAGATAACATATTAAAATACTCATAATCAGACTATATAGTTTTTTATTTATGATGTGATTGCATATTATTCACAGAATAGCAATTAGCTATTTACAATTCATTGAATCTCCCTAATTCTACTTTTTCATCTTTTAAAGGTTCTTTCTAAATTAGCCTTCCACTCACATTTAGAATATAATATACAGAAATACATTGCAGTTTTGTGGACATTTACACAAATACCAGTCATGTGGATATAATTATACAAAAAAAACTGAGAGGCCACACAGCATTTGATCAATGTGTGGACTTACAAAAAAAAAAAAATATATATATAAATGAATAAAAAGTGTTTAAGTGTTTTCTCAACATTTAAGCATTGCATCGGCTACTGATGAACACATTCATGTTTATTTGACTTCTTACTCAATGAGTTAACCGTGTGCTACTATGACTTTGGAAGGCTTTTGTCTTTAAACAAAACACACAAATTCACGTTATTTCTTATTTGCATATAGTTGGGTTTATATTATGTAAAATTTTGAAACAGTGACAATTTGTAAGTAATCTACTCAACTGTTATACACATTTTAAATAGATAAACAATCTGCATTTATAATTCCACTCTAAAAGCTGTAATATATACATTAATCTTTTATCATAAGCAACCTGCATTGCACTGAAAGAATACACTTTACCAGTTAAAGCTTTCCCAGAGAATTGAACCCATCATGTTTCTAGTACTTCGCTCTGTTTGAGCGACTGAATTGCCAACATAAAAATAATTTATCTAACGGAAAGTATTAAATTATACATGTAGAGGCATAAATATTATCATAACATGTAATCTCTATTGCGAAGATATGTATTCATAGTTATTTGGGTATTTGTGAAGAGGAAGACTGAAAAAGTTATGATATTGCATGTAAAAAAAACTGTCTCTCATGTAGTTCTACAGATGAATTGCTGATATACGGTGATGAATTAGATCACTTAAGTGAGTTTTAAGGCCAGTCCTATGGGTTCTGCGTCTCAGACAAACTCTCTCGGAGCAGAATTGGACCTCATTGCGGAGAATTTCGGGTTGTAGATGCGTTCATGCTTCTGTGGGCAGTTCCAGCAAAGTATTCCTCCTCCCAGTAAAAGCAAGCCAGCCGATCCCCAGCCGACATACAGAGCTGCTCCCAGCTCTCTCCGCTGGGCCTCCACCATCATGGGGTTGTAGAAGTTCTGTATGGTGGTGTGTGCCGCCCACGACACTGGGATCAGACAGAGAACCCCAGAGATTATTAGGAAAATGCCTGCAACGATGCACGCCTTTGCTTTGGACCCTTGGTCCTCAATGCAGTTGGTGCACTTCCCACCGGCCAAAGAAATTATGATCCCAAAGAGTCCAGTCAAAATGGAGATGATGATCATGGCTCGGCCCGCTTGGAGATCGGAGCTGAGCGCCAGCATGGAGTCGTAGACTTTACACTGCATCTGTCCAGTGCTCTGCACCACACAGTTCATCCACATGCCCTCCCAGATGACCTGTGCTGTGACGATGTTGGCCCCAACGAACGCAGACACCTTCCACTGGGGCAATGCGCACACAATAATGACCCCCAGCCAACCCAGCATGGCTGTGGATATGCCCATAATCTGGAGTCCTTGGGAGACCATTATTAAACCACAGCCTTTACAGTGATAGAGCAGCCAAAAGTGTGCAAACCAGAGACCTTTGCTATTTATAGGAAGGTTTTAAAAGGTGGAGTTTGGTTCTCCTGAGCTGATGATTTCTACCCAGAGCCCCTATGATTGCACATTGACACTATAAACACAAAACTGATGGCTTTCGAAGCTACAGCAACACTTCAAGGTCCTTCAAGGCCAGTTACCAAATAGCTTTTCTAAATGACCTTGCATTGACATAAAATGCCCGGTGAAAAGATATGGTCTTTATATGGCTGGAAATATTTAATGTATGCTGTCTCCACATTTTTATGGTAAAGGTGCAGAAAAACATTACACAATACTCCGATAAACCACACAAAAGGATCAATATAATCTTTATACTGATCAGCTGTGATCTATAATAACTGGAGGGAGATGTATGCTAGTGTTTTTAAGTAGCATACAGTAAACTGTACATCAGCAGCGAAACACTGGTGAATCATACTGCAGTTCCCTCTTAAGGTAGACTTGTGTGTGTTTGTATGTGTAGACACACAGATTAATAGCTAGAAAACTCTTCTGGACATTTTCATAGTTTATTCACAGGTACAAACATGTTGAAGCTCTTTGAGCTTCAGTGTATTAAAAACCTATACTTCTGAAACCTGAAGCGTAAAGAAAAAAAAAAGTACGTTTGGGCCTGAATGCTGTCATCTGGTGATAGAAATGAGAATAACATGACGTCATGTCCAAGTAAAAATCATGTAATGACAACAATGTCCAGTAGATGGCTGAAGTAATCTATGCGTCCTCCCACAGCGCATGAATGAAAGATTTTATACTAAGAATATTTGGATATTTGTATAGACATTATCCAGTTATTATATGTCAAAGTTTGAAATAAATATATTATTTATTTATTTATTTTCAAATAATTTCGAGGTACATTTTTCTGGAAGGCTAACAGTCATACACTACTCTAAGTGTGTGTGATCCTTTGCACTCCTCATGTAGTTAACCCTTCCCATGAGTTGTGACACCTCCCAGATCACTTGTTAATCAGATAATTATCAGAAACCCAACTCTTTCTAAACAAAGTGAGTACAAACTGAACTGTTTGCTAGGTCCTGACTTTTATCATTTAAAAATAATTCCCATATCCATTTTTATCGGTGTGTAATGAAGCACGAGAAAAAATAATTGTGTGTTTGTAAAGAATGTATTTATTGAAATGCATATATTGAAATCTTTTGTAGCATAGCACAAATATCTGTCACAAAGCACAAGATTAAATGTACACTTTGTATAAATCCTTAACACTATATCTGAAAAAGGAATCCACAGAGCGTGAATCCAGCAAGAAAAAGAAAAAAAGTATTTACAGTTCTCACACAATGTTTGGCAGTACGGTTCTGTTCAGCGCTGTGATCTGAATCTTTCTTTGTATTTCACCTTTATATCAAATGCTGGCAGCTAATTCAACCAGTGTAAAATTCACATGCATAGTCAACACAACAGGTCAAAAAAGACCAAAGTATGCAAATTAAAGTCACTATTTGGAGTACCCCTCGGTTCCTCTTCATACATAGCCTTTATTTCCTCCAGGCTGAGCTCTGTACTTAACGCTGTACTGATCTTTAGGAGGGCAGTTCGCACAAAGCAATGACCCACCAATAAGCAACAGCGCCGAAGCAGCCCATCCAATAAACAGCGAAGCTCCCAACTCTTTCTTCTGTGCGCTGAGGGTCAGAGGGCTGTAGAAGTCCCTTATAATCGTATTGGCCGTCCAGCAGACAGGAATCAAACACAGAACTCCAGCCACGATGAAGATGGCTCCCGAAATGATGCCGACTTTGGCCTTGGCTTGCTCGTCCTCGATGCAGTTGGTGCATTTCCCTCCAGCAGCCGCTAGCAGGATGCCAACGACACCCACCAGGATAGAGATGACCGTCAGGGCTCGAGCCGCCTGCAGATCTGAGCTGAGGGCCAGCATGGAGTCATACACCTTACACTGCATCTGACCTGTGCTCTGCACCACGCAGCTCATCCAGATCCCCTCCCAGGTTATTTGCGCAGTCACTATATTCTGTCCGATGAAAGCCGTGACGTGCCACATAGGGAGAATGCAAACCACGATCACCCCGATCCAGCCGATGATGGCCAGGGCTATGCCCAGCATCTGCATCCCTGCTGATACCATACTAGCACGCTGCTTTGCTTGAGTGTAAAAGAACTGTCTTCGGTCTCTAGAGCTGCTTTAGTGAACATGGGAGTAAAGTGGGCCCTTTTATGTGAAGTGAAACAAGGAGGGGCCGCACGACTCACTCTCAGGTGCACCGTCATCATGATTCGCCCCCTGGCTGTGATGTCATTAATCAAGCAAATCCCAGGGATGAGCCTCAGCTCTTATTGCATTAAGGGTGGATTTGTTTTTGCTAGCGGGACATTTTATGAATCACAATCTTTATAGTTATTCATAGTTTTTGTGGAAAATAAACATTAGCGTGACTCATGTTTCAACAAGCAAACAGAGCATAGGAGTAACCCATAAATAAACTAGAAGTGAGGGAGATACAAATATAATACTGAAAATGGGCGTCCATATAGGCACGTGAAGTAACATAACTGACTCAAGGGCAATAAAAAATAAAATAAAATAAATAAATAAATAAAAATGATACGATTTTGACAATTAGGTTTTCCCCTCTAATACACACATTCAAAAGACACTGAGTATTAATTCACCGTCTTGTCTCTTGTTGATAATTACAGATAACGCTTTAACTTGGAAGATTTTTCACAACACTTCATCTCTACTTAGAGATAGTTATGTGACAACTGTACCGTTTTAATTATGGGTTTTAGTAAATTAGTCATTTTGAGCAAAGCGTTTCACATGCCACCCTTTAAATAATACTTCTCTAACACTTTCAGTTCATACTCTCACAAAAAAAAAAAGACTTCAACAGTGAAAGCAGCTGCTTGAATAAGACTGGAAACTTCCTTTCTTTTCATATTTCATATTTCATGTTTTTTTTTTTTTTTTTTTTTTTAAACAGAAGCATTTTTCTAAGAGAGAAACGAGATAAAAATAAAAACATGCAGTAGCTGACCTGGTTTCCAGTGTCCAGAGAAAGAGGTGCAATCTTTCCTAAAGCCACTGCAGCACTATATATTTAAAATAACCAAAATGTGTTCACTGTCCGAGGGTTTGCAGACATTTAGAGGCACACGGTGGACGGGACGAATCAATCCCAGGTGTTTACTGTGTCGAAGATAGAAAAAAAGAGGGACAGAGTAAGGGATACTGATTGTTTCATAAATGAAAGAAGGCTCTGTTTGATGGCCAGGAGGACAATAATAGCTCTGTTTTACATGGCAGCTCATTAAACTCCCCTCGCCAGGAGAAAGAGGATACGGTTCCACACACACACACACACACACACACACACACACACACACACACACAGGTAAGGAATGTCTGCAATTAAGGACCCGAGGAAAGATGTTTGCCAAAGATTACCTTCTCAGAGGGACATTTTGAATTCTTTAAAATATCTGAGGCTCTAGTAGAATCCAGTTTTTCAGTACAAACATGGGAAGGGGTTCATTCAATTTAAATACAAAGACAACTACTTTCAGGTAAACCAGGTAATCTGACATTAAAATATTGTGTAGAGTAGTCATAATCACATGATTGTAATGTAGGTAATATGGTGAATCATACTTCGTAGATTGTTCAAACATCCAAGCGCACTTTTAGTTAATTTAATTGCATTTGTCCTAAAATGTGTTTCTGATCGCGTGAAAAGTTTCTACATGATTAAGGCTTTCAAACTCAGTGAGGCTTTCCTAAAAATAAAACATCTAAACATTACGTTACGTGGGGAACTTGCTGGTCTAGTTCTTAGGAAAATTAGTGCATGGGAAATATCACACATGTGAAAAGATGTGAATTGTGACAAAACATCATACAATATGAGTTTTATAATATCATCAGAAGAGTCAACCTTTGGTCTTTAGTCAAATTTATTTTAAAATAAAAACAGTAATCTCTTGAGATAAGAAACAAATACACAAACGCATTTTTTCTTTTAAAAATATATACTTCAACTTCCTGCAGTGAGTCATTTGTCCCACACTCGGTTGACTCCGGTGTGAATCCTAATGAAACTGTTAATAGTTTCTCCCCCCGGGGCTGACGGGGGAGAGGCAGCACGCGTGACGTCAGAGAGATTCACCCCTGGGCTGTTGGGAAGGCAGACAGAGTTTCTGTAGATGATCAACACCATGATAGCGATCCAGAAGAATGAAAAGACTGATGACTCGACTCTGCTTTCTAATGATTAAGAACGATCACACAACACTGAGAGCACCTGATGCTTGACCCGGCCAGCTAATTACACACCGCTGAGTTTCTAAACTATTAACATATAAGAAGAGAAGAAGAACACTGGACTACACATCACAAAACAAAAGCTTTGGTTTTAACTTTGATAAGAAAACTTTAGGAAGTGAATCTTCTCCACTTTCTGCAGCCATATAAATCTAATGAACAGAAGAACAGAAATGTTTAAATTCAAATAAAGTACAAAAACTAATAATCAATGGACAAATATGATATAGTGCAAACGGGTAAATGGAAAGTTAATTAAATAATAATTTAAAATAATTTTTTCTTTCTTTCTGTAAAGCATTTTCACAAAACATGGCCTTTTTAAAATAATAAACAGACTTTTTAATCAATAGTTCAGAATCCTGTTAATTAGATCAGATACATCTTGGGAAGCCCAAAGCACACAGAATGGTTTTCCAAATGTTTTTTTTCTCTCATGAGTATTTCTAGAAAATCTTTCTAAGAAAATAAACATCTTTCTAAATCCATAACTGTGCTGTTAATATATATTATCGCCTTTCCCACATATCACAACAAATCAACATACAATTGTAACGCAGACTCTTTGAAAATATGTGATTCCATGATTACATTTCTGTAAAACGTGAAATACATTGTTTCATTTACATTTCACAGCACTTTCCTGGCGACGTATCCACATCATGCTCTATTAACAAAATCAACAGTCCTGTTTAATTACAAAACAAAAGTATTTTTTTAAAATGATATTGCTTGTACCATGTTATCAATAAACACCGAGTTCACTTTTGGTGGCACAAAAAGATTTATAGCCTACTCTATCATGAAATTATACATATTATAAGCCTACCCTAAACCGATAGTGGTAACAAAAGCAAAAGTGATCAAATGGATTTGCTGAACCAATTTAAGAAATGTAGCTAATCTCAGATAAAGATAAACAGATTTTTATCCCAAAATTAAGTGAGAAAAACAAATCACAGCATTATGTATTATTAAAACCAATATAGCCAGAGTAGGCAGGCACACAACGTCATATGACGTTAATATTAGATTAGATTTAGGTCGCGACGTCAGGTAACCAAAATTCAATGTCAAGCCAACGTCTAATGACAACGTTAAATTGACGTCCAAGACCAACATCATCTGACGATGATATTAGGTTGTTTTTAGGTTGTGTTATAAAATAACCAAAATCCAACGTCTAGCCAACGTCTCAAGCCAACGTCACATTGACATCGAATACTGATATTTAGTCGTCAGGTATGGCAACCAAAATCCAACGTTACCTAGACGTCATAATGGCAACGTCCAAACAACGTCAAATTAAAACATCATTTGACGTTGATCTGTAGTTAGTTTTAGGTTGTGGCATTAACTAACCTAAACCCAACGTCGAGCCAACGTCTCAAGCCAACGTCACATTGACATCAAATACTGATATTAAGTCGTCAGGTATGGCAACCAAAATCCAACGTTTTCTAGACGTCCTAATGGCAACGTCCAAACAACGTCAAATTAAAACATCATTTGACGTTGATCTGTAGTTAGTTTTGGTTGTGGCATTAACTAACCAAAATCCAACGTCGAGCCAACGTCTCAATCCAATGTCACACTGACATCAAATACTGATATTAAGTCATCAGGTATGGCAACCAAAATCCAACGTTTTCTAGACGTCATAACGGCAACGTCGAAACAACGTCAAATTAAAACATCATTTGACGTTGATCTGTAGTTATTTTTAGGTTGTGGCATTAACTAACCAAAATCCAACGTCGAGCCAACGTCTCAAGCCAACGTCACACTGACATCAAATACTGATATTAAGATGTCAGGTATGGCAACCAAAATCCAACGTTATCTAGACGTCATAATGGCAACGTCCAAACAACGTCAAATTAAAACATAATTTGACGTTGATCTGTAGTTTTTTTTAGGTTGTGGCATTAACTAACCTAAACCCAACGTCGAGCCAACGTCTCAAGCCAACGTCAAATTGACATCAAATACTGATGTTTAGTCGTCAGGTATGGCAACCATAATCCAACATTTTCTAGACGTCATAATGGCAACGTCCAAACAACGTCAAATTAAAACATCATTTGACGTTGATTTGTAGTTAGTTTTAGGTTGTGGCATTAACTAACCAAAATCCAACGTCGAGCCAACGTCTCAAGCCAATGTCACACTGACATCAAATACTGATCTTAAGTCGTCAGGTATGGCAACCAAAATCCAACGTTTTCTAGACGTCATAACGGCAACGTCGAAACAACGTCAAATTAAAACATCATTTGACGTTGATCTGTAGTTACTTTTAGGTTGTGGCATTAACCAACCAAAATCCAACGTTTTTTAGACGTCATAATGGCAACATCCAAACAACGTCAAATTAAAACATCATTTGACGTTGATCTGTAGTTAGTTTTGGTTGTGGCATTAACTAACCAAAATCCAACGTCGAGCCAACGTCTCAATCCAATGTCACACTGACATCAAAAACTGATGTTTAGTCGTCAGGTATGGCAACCATAATCCAACGTTTTCTAGACGTCATAATGGCAACGTCCAAACAACGTCAAATTAAAACATCATTTGACGTTGATCTGTAGTTAGATTTAGGTTGTGGCATTAACTAACCAAAATCCAACGTCGAGCCAACGTCTCAAGCCAATGTCACACTGACATCAAATACTGATCTTAAGTCGTCAGGTATGGCAACCAAAATCCAACGTTTTCTAGACGTCATAACGGCAACGTCGAAACAACGTCAAATTAAAACATCATTTGACGTTGATCTGTAGTTATTTTTAGGTTGTGGCATTAACTAACCAAAATCCAACGTCGAGCCAACGTCTCAAGCCAACGTCACACTGACATCAAATACTGATATTAAGATGTCAGGTATGGCAACCAAAATCCAACGTTATCTAGACGTCATAATGGCAACGTCCAAACAACGTCAAATTAAAACATAATTTGACGTTGATCTGTAGTTTTTTTTAGGTTGTGGCATTAACTAACCTAAACCCAACGTCGAGCCAACGTCTCAAGCCAACGTCACATTGACATCAAATACTGATGTTTAGTCGTCAGGTATGGCAACCATAATCCAACGTTTTCTAGACGTCATAATGGCAACGTCCAAACAACGTCAAATTAAAACATCATTTGACGTTGATTTGTAGTTAGTTTTAGGTTGTGGCATTAACTAACCAAAATCCAACGTCGAGCCAACGTCTCAAGCCAATGTCACACTGACATCAAATACTGATCTTAAGTCGTCAGGTATGGCAACCAAAATCCAACGTTTTCTAGACGTCATAACGGCAACGTCGAAACAACGTCAAATTAAAACATCATTTGACGTTGATCTGTAGTTACTTTTAGGTTGTGGCATTAACCAACCAAAATCCAACGTTTTTTAGACGTCATAATGGCAACATCCAAACAACGTCAAATTAAAACATCATTTGACGTTGATCTGTAGTTAGTTTTAGGTTGTGGCATTAACTAATCAAAATCCAACGTCGAGCCAACGTCTTAAGCCAATGTCACATTGACATCAAAAACTGATGTTTAGTCGTCAGGTATGGCAACCAAAATCCAACGTTTTCTAGCAGTCATAATGGCAACGTCCAAACAACGTCAAATTAAAACATCATTTGACGTTGATCTGTAGTTAGTTTTAGGTTGTGGCATTAACTAACTAAAATCCAACGTCGAGCCAACGTCTCAAGCCAACGTCACACTGACATCAAATACTGATATTAAGTCGTCAGGTATGGCAACCACAATCCAAAATTTTCTAGACGTCATAATTGCAACGTCCAAACAACGTCAAATTAAAACATCATTTGACGTTGATCTGTAGTTAGTTTTAGGTTGTGGCATTAACTAACCAAAATCCAACGTCGAGCCAACGTCTCAAGCCAATGTCACACTGACATCAAATACTGATATTAAGATGTCAGGTATGGCAACCAAAATCCAACGTTTTCTAGCAGTCATAATGGCAACGTCCAAACAACGTCAAATTAAAACATCATTTGACGTTGATCTGTAGTTAGTTTTAGGTTGTGGCATTAACTAACTAAAATCCAACGTCGAGCCAACGTCTCAAGCCAACGTCACACTGACATCAAATACTGATATGAAGTCGTCAGGTATGGCAAACAAAATCCAACATTTTCTATACGTCATAATGGCAACATCCAAACAACGTCAAATTAAAAAATCATTTGACGTTGATCTGTAGTTAGTTTTAGGTTGTGGCATTAACTAACCAAAATCCAACGTCGAGCCAACGTCTCAAGCCAATGTCACACTGACATCAAAAACTGATGTTTAGTCGTCTGGTATGGCAACCAAAATCCAATGTTTTCTAGACGTCATAATGGCAACGTCCAAACAACGTCAAATTAAAGCATCATTTGACGTTGATCTGTAGTTAGTTTTAGGTTGTGGCATTAACTAACCAAAATCCAACGTCTAGCCAACGTCTCAAGCCAATGTCACACTGACATCAAATACTGATTTTAAGTCGTCAGGTATGGCAACCAAAATCCAACGTTTTCTAGACGTCATAATGGCAACGTCCAAACAACGTCAAGTTAAAACATCATTTGACGTGGATCTGTAGTTAGTTGTAGGTTGTGACATTAACTAACCAAAATCCAACGTCGAGCCAACGCCTCAAGCAAATGTCACACTGACATCAAAAACTGATGTTTAGTCATCAGGTATGGCAACCAAAATCCAATGTTTTCTAGACGTCATAATGGCAACGTCCAAACAACGTCAAATTAAAACATCATTTGACGTTGATCTGTAGTTAGTTTTAGGTTGTGGCATTAACTAACCAAAATCCAACGTCTAGCCAACGTCTCAAGCCAATGTCACACTGACATCAAATACTGATTTTCAGTCGTCAGGTATGGCAACCAAAATCCAACGTTTTCTAGACGTCATAATGGCAACGTCCAAACAACGTCAAGATAAAACATCATTTGACGTGGATCTGTAGTTAGTTGTAGGTTGTGACATTAACTAACCAAAATCCAACGTCGAGCCAACGTCTCAAGCCAACGTCACACTTACATCAAATACTGATATTAAGTCGTCAGGTATGGCAACCACAATCCAAAATTTTCTAGACGTCATAATTGCAACATCCAAACAACGTCAAATTAAAACATCATTTGACGTTGATCTGTAGTTAGTTTTAGGTTGTGGCATTAACTAACCAAAATCCAACATCAAGACAATGTCCCAAGCCAACGTCAGATTGACATCAAATAATGATATTTAGTCGTCAGGTATGGCAACCAAAATCCAACGTCTACAAAGCATCATAATGGCAACGTCCAAACAACGTAAAATTAAAACATTGTTTGACTTTGATCTTTAGTTTGTTTTCAGGTTGTGTTGTGATATTAACTAACCTATACCCAACGTCAAGCCAACTTCTCAGGCCTATGTCACATTGACATCAAATACTGATATTTAGTCGTCAGGTATGGCAACCATAATCCAACGTTTTCTAGACGTCATAATGGCAACGTCCACACAACGTCCAATTAAAACATCATTTGATGTTGATCTGTAGTTAGTTTTAGGTTGTGGCATTAACTAACCAAAATCCAACGTCTAGCCAATGTCTCAAGCCAACGTCACATTAGCCGTGTTTCCACTATCGAGCTAGGACCGGGCGTGCTAGTGCGTGCCAGGGCCAGTCGCGTTTCCACTGTCACTTCCGGGGCTTGATCGTGCCTCGCCGGGGCTTCCTCGGGGCCAACGGCCAGGGTTTTTCGGCCCGACAAAATCCTTGGGCCAAAGCGGGCCAGCTGGGGCTAGAGGAGGAGTTATGAACAAAGGCGGAGTTTCTCCGTGTCTAGAGAGCGTCAGCGCGGATCATTTCAGAAAGATAACAGCTTTAACACCAGCATTAAATATGTTTTAAAATAAGTTGAGCTTAAAACTCACTCTTAGTTAGCAGCAAGTGTTTGAAATAACTTGATCCGATGTGGATTATAATCACTAAACAAGGCAGAAATATTTATAAGCGATGTAAAAGACTATGCACGCTAAACATTAACGTTACCATATAAACATGGTAAATATGACTGCTTGGATAAATCAGACGCCAGCTTCTTATTCTCTATCACAATTGTGTATTTATTAAGTAACATTTTATCTGTCGTCTGGTTTCAAGAGTTTAGCTCCACGTTGCATATCATCAAAATATAATAATGATTTTTGTTCGGGAGCTTTTATAAAAATAGAGAGTCTGCGCTGCGGATCATTTCAGAAAGATAACAGCTTTAACACCAGCATTAAACACTTTTTTTTAAATAAGTCGAGCTCCAAACTCTCTTTCAGTCAGCAGCGAGTGTTTGAAATAACTTGATCCAATGTGGATTATAATCACTAAACAAGGCTGAAATATTTATAAGCGATGAAAAAGATATGCACGCTAAACATGTTACCATAGTAAATATGGTAAAATATGACCGCTTGAAGAAATCAAGCTTCTTATTCTCTATCACAGTCGTGTATTTATTAAGTAACTTATATTATCTGTCACAAGCCTTGTCTCGAGAGTTTATCTCACGTTGCCATCATAAAAGAATATAGCATAATAATGTTTTTGTTCGGGAGTTTACAAAAATAGGCTAGAGATTATCATTCATTCTAAATGTGACCGCTACTGTGGCTAATAAACAGAAACAGACTTGAATGAACAAGCAGGCTATTTTCATGAGCGTTAAAAATAAATAAATAAAATAGATATAAGTGTATTTATGTGTGAATAATTTTGAGTCCTGATAAATTAAATCAATATGATCAATGTATCATGTATTCTATAGTTAAAACATCGATGCTTTTGAATTTGAATATATAACAAAGCATGCAAACAAACTGCCGCTTTTATCATGTTCTGTTTTGTGATCGCACATGTTCCAGTGACTTATTTCTTAGTTTTCTGATAACTTCTCTTTGTTGGTGAAATTTTGAGGTTGCATGACGTTGTTCTGAGAGGCGTGTAAAGGGCGTGTTTTAGTGACGTGCAGCGGAGCTTCAAGCTCCACTGTGGAAACCCTGCGCTATTCTGGCCTCGTGCTACTGGCCCGGGGCTATGAGCCTCGCCCGGCCCGCTTTAAGCCCTGGCTCGCACTGGCCCGATAGTGGAAATGCGGCTATTGACATCAAAAACTGATCTTAAGTCGTCAGGTATGGCAACCAAAATCCAACGTTTTCTAGACGTCATAACGGCAACGTCGAAACAACGTCAAATTAAAACATCATTTGACGTTGATCTGTAGTTATTTTTAGGTTGTGGCATTAACTAACCAAAATCCAACGTCGAGCCAACGTCTCAAGCCAACGTCACACTGACATCAAATACTGATATTAAGATGTCAGGTATGGCAACCAAAATCCAATGTTATCGAGACGTCATAATGGCAAAGTCCAAACAACGTCAAATTAAAACATAATTTGACGTTGATCTGTAGTTTTTTTTAGGTTGTGGCATTAACTAACCCAAACCCAACGTCGAGCCAGCGTCTCAAGCCAACGTCACATTGACATCAAATACTGATGTTTAGTCGCCAGGTATGGCAACCATAATCCAACGTTTTCTAGACGTCATAATGGCAACGTCCAAACAACGTCAAATTAAAACATCATTTGACGTTGATTTGTAGTTAGTTTTAGGTTGTGGCATTAACTAACCAAAATCCAACGTCGAGCCAACGTCTCAAGCCAATGTCACACTGACATCAAATACTGATCTTAAGTCGTCAGGTATGGCAACCAAAATCCAACGTTTTCTAGACGTCATAACGGCAACGTCGAAACAACGTCAAATTAAAACATCATTTGACGTTGATCTGTAGTTACTTTTAGGTTGTGGCATTAACCAACCAAAATCCAACGTTTTTTAGACGTCATAATGGCAACATCCAAACAACGTCAAATTAAAACATCATTTGACGTTGATCTGTAGTTAGTTTTAGGTTGTGGCATTAACTAATCAAAATCCAACGTCGAGCCAACGTCTTAAGCCAATGTCACATTGACATCAAAAACTGATGTTTAGTCGTCAGGTATGGCAACCAAAATCCAACGTTTTCTAGACGTCATAATTGCAACGTCCAAACAACGTCAAATTAAAACATCATTTGACGTTGATCTGTAGTTAGTTTTAGGTTGTGGCATTAACTAACCAAAATCCAACGTCGAGCCAACGTCTCAAGCCAACGTCAGATTGACATCAAATACTGATATTTAGTCGCCAGGTATGGCAACCAAAAGTCATAATGTTAATGTCCAAACAATGTCAAATTCTAACGTCCTTTGACTTTGATCTTTAGTTTGTTTTTAGGTTGTGACATTAACTAACCAAAATCCAACGTCGAGCCAACGTCTCAAGCCAACGTCAGACTGACATCAAATACTGATATTAAGTCGTCATGTATGGCAACCAATATCCAACGTTTTCTAGACGTCATAATGGCAACGTCCAAACAACGTCAAATTAAAACATCATTTGACGTTGATCTGTAGTTAGTTTTAGGTTGTGGCATTAACTAACTAAAATCCAACGTCGAGCCAACGTCTCAAGCCAACGTCACACTGACATCAAATACTGATATTAAGTCGTCAGGTATGGCAACCACAATCCAAAATTTTCTAGACGTCATAATTGCAACGTCCAAACAACGTCAAATTAAAACATCATTTGACGTTGATCTGTAGTTATTTTAGGTTGTGGCATTAACTAACCAAAATCCAACATCAAGACAATGTCTCAAGCCAACGTCAGATTGACATCAAATACTGATATTTAGTCGTCAGGTATGGCAACCAAAATCCAACGTCTACAAAGCATCATAATGGCAACGTCCAAACAACGTAAAATTAAAACATTGTTTGACTTTGATCTTTAGTTTGTTTTTAGGTTGGGTTGTGATATTAACTAACCTAAACCCAACGTCAAGCCAACGTCTCAGGCCAACGTCACATTGACATCAAATACTGATATTTAGTCGTCAGGTATGGCAACCATAATCCAACGTTTTCTAGACGTCATAATGGCAACGTCCACACAACGTCCAATTAAAACATCATTTGATGTTGATCTGTAGTTAGTTTAGGTTGTGGCATTAACTAACCAAAATCCAACGTCTAGCCAATGTCTCAAGCCATTGTCACATTCACATCAAAAACTGATAATAAGTTGTCAGGTATGGCAACCACAATCCAAAATTTTCTAGACGTCATAATTGCAACATCCAAACAACGTCAAATTAAAAACATCATTTGACGTTGATCTGTAGTTAGTTTTAGGTTGTGGCATTAAACTAACCAAAATCCAACATCAAGACAATGTCCCAAGCCAACGTCAGATTGACATCAAATAATGATATTTAGTCGTCAGGTATGGCAACCAAAATCCAACGTCTACAAAGCATCATAATGGGCAACGTCCAAACAACGTAAAATTAAAACATTGTTTGACTTTGATCTTTAGTTTGTTTTTAGGTTGTGTTGTGATATTAACTAACCTATACCCAACGTCAAGCCCAACTTCTCAGGCCTATGTCACATTGACATCAAATACTGATATTTAGTCGTCAGGTATGGCAACCATAATCCAACGTTTTCTAGACGTCATAATGGCAACGTCCACACAACGTCCAATTAAAAACATCATTTGATGTTGATCTGTAGTTAGTTTTAGGTTGTGGCATTAACTAACCAAAATCCAACGTCTAGCCAATGTCTCAAGCCAACGTCACATTGACATCAAAAACTGATATTAAGTTGTCAGGTATGGTAACCAAAATCCAACGATTTCTAGACGTCATAATGGCAACGTCCAAACAACGTCAAATTAAAACATCATTTGACGTTTGATCTGTAGTAGTTTTAAGTTGTGGGCATTAACCAACCAAAATCCAGCGTCAAGACAACGTCTCAAGCCAACGTCAGATTGACATCAAATACTGATATTTAGTCGCCAGGTATGGCAACCAAAAGTCATAAATGTTAATGTCCAAACAATGTCAAATTCTAACGTCCTTTGACTTTGTATCTTTAGTTTGTTTTCTAGGTTGTGACATTAAACTAACCAAAATCCAACGTCGAGCCAACGTCTCAAGCCAACGTCAGACTGACATCA